>NC_047651.1:4262561-4358653 GCF_902201215.1 Prunus dulcis
CACCAGTGAGGGCTCATGCACAAATAGGGACAACGTCTCTGTAAAGTATCCCCAGTATTTAGTTTTCCCAACACCGCTTGCCACACAAAGATCTTAACTTTCAGAGGAGTCTTGGCCTTCCAAATTTGAGTGTACGGGGGAAAGATCTCCCCCTCACCACAATTCTGAATATGAGAACAGAAAGAATGACAGGTGAATAGACCAGAGGGGTCAAACTTCCATATTCTCTTATCCAATCTGGAGGTGAACAACCTCACACCCTCCAATAGATCCAACAATCTAGCCACCTCTGTTATCTCCAATTCATTGAGATTCCTTCTGAACCCAAAATCCCAGCTGAGAAGGAGCCCATCCGAGCTCGCAAAAGAGGAAATATTGTGGTTTTGCTTCCTGGACAGATTGAAGAGTCTTGGGAACACCTCTTTCAAAACACCACCCCTGCCCCAGTCATCTTCCCAGAATCTGACCCTAACTCCAGAACCTACCACAAAAACACAGCCTTGAAGAAACAGATTATAGCCGCTAGAAATGTCCCTCCAGGGGCAGCGGCAAGATCCCCGAGTCGCAGGTTTAGCATCCCACCCATTTGTATCCATTCCATAAATACTTCTGATCACTTTATGCCAAAGAGCATGAGGTTCATTAGGAAACCGCCAAAGCCATTTTGCCCGCAAAGCCACACTTCTAGCCCTCAACGACCCCACCCCTAACCCTCCACAGAATTTTGCCTTGCCCACCACCTCCCAACTCACAGCGTGGTTACTTTTCCCATCCAAGCCTTCCCACAAGAAATCTCTCATAAGCTTCTCTATTCTATTGGCTACTCCAATAGGAATCCTGAAAAGGGACATGTAGTAGATAGGAATACTACACAACACAGCCTGAATCATTGTGAGTCTTCCCCCTTTGGATAGGCAAGCACGCTTCCATTTTTGTAATCTATTCTCCACTTTTTCCACAACGGGATCCCAAAACTTGATCGCCCTGGGGTTCCCACCTAAGGGAAGACCCAAATACAACATAGGCCAGACCCCCACATCGCATCCCCATGCCCCAGCCATCTCATTCACCATCCCGTCATCAAGATTAATTCCAACTAGGGAACATTTTGATTTGTTGATTGTCATACCCGACACAAAACAGAACAGTTCCAGAATTTGAAGGAGATTATTCCAGTACTCTTCTTTATCCTCTATGAAAAAAATGGTATCATCAGCGAACTGAAGGTGGGATATCTCTACCATCCCATTCCCAGGGGAAAGTCCATGAAACTCATCAGCATCTTGAGCTTTCTCCATAATTCTGCTTAACACATCCATCACCAAAGTGAATAGGAAAGGGGAGAGCGGGTCTCCTTGTCTCAGACCCCTAGAGGCACGAAATTTACCCCTTGGTCTTCCATTAATCATCACAGAAAAGTTAGCCGTCTCAAGGCAGCCACGAATCCAGCTTCTCCACCTGTCCCCAAATCCTTTTCTAATCAAAACCTCATCAACAAATCTCCATTCCACGTGATCGTAGGCTTTCTCTAAGTCAATTTTGAACACCATTCCAGATTTGTTAAGCCTTCGACTTTCCTCCACCACTTCATTGGCAATCAAAGCTGCATCCAAAATTTGCCTACCCTGCACAAAAGCACTCTGATAACTAGATATAGTGCTGCCCAACACTTCCCGCAATCTAGAAGCCAAAACTTTCGACACCATTTTGTACAAACTTGTCACTAGGCTGATAGGCCTAAAATCACTAACTTTAACGGATTCCTTCTTTTTGGGAATGAGGCAAATGAACGTCTCATTCGTGATTGCATTGATTATACCACAGTTGAAGAAGTCCGCCATAACTTTCATAAGATCCTCTTTCACAATATCCCAGCAAGATTGAAAGAGAAGCATGGAAAATCCATCTGGACCTGGCGATTTATCAATCCCACAGTCGAAAACCGCCCTTTTAACCTCCTCCTCTTCAAAGGGTCGATCCAACCATTCAGCCTCCTCAACACTAATTGCATTCCAATTCAGACCTTCCAAGCACCACCCCGCCTCTACATTGCTGCTATATAGATTTTTGAAGAAATTAATTATCTCCAGTTCTATTTCCCCTTCACTGACAACCACACCACCGCCCGCTACTTCCAGCTTCTGGATAAAATTTCTTTTCCTTCTGCCACTTGCTATACGATGAAAAAACTTGGTGTTGCTGTCCCCATCTCTTGCCCACTGGATTTTCCCCCTTTGTCTCCACTTCACCTCTTCTTTGTGAACTAAGTCACTCACCATAAAGTATAAATCTTCCCTTTCTTTTCTCAGAGTGTTATCTAACCCTCCCTGCCCTTCCATCAAATCAAGAGCAGCAATTCTAGCCTCTGCCTCTTTCTTTGCAGAGACCAAATCCCCAAATACTTCCTTATTCCAGACCTTTATTTTCTGTTTTATAGTCCTCAGCCTTCTAGAGAACTTGTAACCCTCCCATCCGTTAATCTGATCTTCCCCCCACCACTGTTTGAATTTCTTCTTAAACTCCGGGTGTTCTATCCACATATTTTCAAAGCGAAAAGGGCCAGGACCCCATTTCAAAATAGAGGTGTCCAACATAATTGGACAGTGATCAGAGGTAACTCTTGCTAACGCCGTATGTTTAACATGGGGGAAGGAATCTTCCCATTCTTCAGAAAAGAGGAATCTGTCCAGTCTTCTGCACACTGCGTTTTCCCTAAAATTAGACCATGTAAAGGAAGCATTCAATAGGTTTGGGTCTCGCAGGTTAGTGTCATCGATAAAATCATTGAAAATCTTCATACTACTTGTCATCCTACCTCCGTTAGATTTCTCAGATACAAACCTAACCACATTAAAATCCCCCCCAATACACCACTTGTTACCACACAAACCGAACAACCCCGCTAATTCCTCCCAAAATCTTCTTCTATCCCTAGGATGACAAGGGCCATAAATACCTGATAGCCACCAATCCCCCCCAGAAGCGTCCAAAATTCTTATAGAAACAGAAAATTCCCCAATTTCAAAGTCAGAAATGGAGGTAGTTTGAGAATTCCACATCACCGCAATCCCACCAGACCTACCCCTTTGAAGGGGCATACACCCACTCTTTGAATCTAGAACCCCAAATACCAGCTGCAAGTCTTCTATCAAAAACTTCTTTCTTAGTCTCCTGCAAAATAACAATATCTGGATTTATTCTTAACAACTGCTCCTTCACCACCACCCTTTTCCTTTTGCTCCCAAGACCTCGCACATTCCAAGATATGATCTTCATTTATTTAACTTGTCCTCCCTCATAAGCAATTTAGACTGCACACTATCCACTTCCGGTTCGACCCTAGTCGAGCACCCTTTCCTTTTCCTGCCAGATTCACCATTTGATCGGCTAGATTTCGAGAGGCACCCAAGTGATAACTGCTTCCTAATGGGAACCATCGTGAGATTCAGTTTAGCCATAATCCGGGAATGTTTCTCCTCCCCAAGCCTCTTTCTTCTGCTGTAGCTCACAAATTCAACTTCTTTAGTCTTCTCCCCTACCACCCCATCACCATTGCCCCCCTCAATGTCATCTGAATTCGAATTCCCAACCTCTCCGCCCCTTTCCTTACCTGGCACCTTTTCGTCTTCCTCACAATTTTTATCCTCCAGCTCGCCGTGACCCTCTAAAACCATCCCATTAGTCAACCCATTCATAATTCTAGCCACAGACCTGTCGTCACTTTCAATTACATCAACTGTCTCCTCCACCTCAGAAGGGAGATCGTCCTCCTCAGTTCCAGCTGAAGCTATTGATCTGCCATCCACAGAATCGCACGATTCGTCCCCCTGTCTATCTTCAGATATAGTTGCAAACTCCCCTCCGTGTCCAGGTCGCACATCATGAGTTGAGGAGGCGCCCCGTCTATTAGATTTAATGCTTCTTCCACTTAACCTACAGAACTTGGATCTAAATCTGGTTTCCTGTTGAGCGGGCCCAGCCCAACTCACATTACCCTGAAAGTTTGGTATTGGGTCGCAATTACCACCAGGCCTAGAGTTAGATACAGTTTTAATTGCAGGATTTGGCTCAGAGATGGCTTCCAAAACAGGCCCAAATTTTGGACCTGAATTAAAGGCCCATGCGCAGGATTTTTTAACACCCAAATTGGTTGACCTTCTGGCGAGATCTGCAGGCAGTTGACAAGACTTCGTAGTTGGCTCCAGCTGTGGGGCCAGCAACCCAGGTAATCTGCCGATCCCACAGATCCCACTTCCGCATTCCAATGTTCTAGCCGCCAATCTATCGCAATCCTTCTCAGTCCCTATGAAATTCCGCTTCTCGATGTGATTGCCCCTTTCCCCCTCCACGTGGGTTGAAAAAAAGTCCCCATGATTGAAAAGACCGCCACCGTCGCTTGATTCCACTGGTTTCCGGCCACCCGCCATTTTAGGCGGAGGGAACCAGGAGTTTGTGGGCCTAATCGCAGGAGATATAGGTCTAATTTTCACAAAATAGGACTCAGATCCTTCATTGAGAATCACAATCTCGGGAAGAAATCCAACTTGATTTTTCCTGGTTTTGATTCTTGCTTCGAACAGATACTTGAAGTTTTCCGTTCTCTGGTCCAATTCAATCAGCCCCCCACATTCATTCCCAATACGTTCAAAGAAATCTTTTCTCCACCAGTGCATAGGAAGACCAGAGACCCCAATCCAGCCTCCATAGCTAACAATTTTAGGGATATTATTTTCCAGACCACGTTCCCAACTATATAAAAGTACGTCTGTTTGTCCCTCCACCGCCAGCTTACCAGTGTTATTAACTCTAAAAGCCTCCTCTTTACTATCACAAACAAAGAAGGCCCTGTTAATCTGGTATGGAAATAGTTCAACCTCTTTATCTAACCAGCTTGTTAGGGCCAACCTGATATCACTCCAGGATTGATGTAGAACTTGCCTCTCACAGGCCACCACCCAACTCCAGTTCGAGTTCCCAACCGTAGTGTTGTTCTCAGTAGCCGTCCTTTCATGCCCATTCTCACTTTCTACCGCCTCCTTGTAAGTTTTACCCACCGATCTACCTTTGCCACTCGAAACGGCACAATCATCTTTGGCCGCTGGGTTGACCATGTTCGAGTTGATCCTCCCCGTCAATATGGTCTCTAAGTTTTCTTTCATTGAGACCCATCCGAAGTTGTTTCGACCCTGAGGAACAACCACAGACCTAACTACTCCATGTACGCATTTCGACAGTCGCATGTGAAGACCCTTTCCATTATTAAGCTTTTCCATCCACACTTGAAAAGAATCTCCCTTGTACTGTTGAAAAAATCTCTGTTCTTTATTTTCCAAAAGGTTCTGCAGCTCTCTGACTAGCCAATTCACACATCTAAGCTCGAGAGAAACATGGAACACACGCGCTCTAACCTTCTCAGTAATCAAGATTGATCCTCCATAGGAGAGGTCGTCAACCTTGATTCTGAATTCCTTTGCTTCAATATTAAAGAACCTGGGCAAGTGCCTAACACTCACCGCACCCCCTCCCACTTTCTCTCTCTCTCTCAGTCCACTCATTTTAACTACACCAATAAAACAATCTCTAAGACAGCAATAGCTCTGCTAACTCCCCCACCTCATGATCATTCAAGTGTATACGAAAACTGAAGTCCCAACTCAGAGGAAAAGAAGAAAAGTCTGCACAAATGCAATTGGACTACCATGCGCCCCCCACCCCCCCTTCTCCCTCTTTTCCTTTACCTGCAATATTTAATCCCAATTAACCAAATGATCTTTCTTCCTTCCGAAATTCCTTCCCATAAAAACTTCCTCATCACACTTTCAATTCTGTTTGGCACACGAACAGGAATACAAAAAGTGAAGAGTAATAATAGATAGACACACTGCAAACCGATTGCAGATGGGAAATCTCCACTTCTTCTCTTCCAACTACCAAACCCCTTATCGTTTTCAACTCCCTAGCTCTTTCCACCAACCTACTCAACCCATCTACCACAACAGTAAATAAGAAAGGAGACAGAGGATCTCCCTGTCTAAGCCTCTATATGCTCCTGTATTCCCCACGAGTCTTTTTGTTAGCATACTCAGACATGATTGTAGCTGAAAGGGGATAGTCACCGCCAATGCCGAAACCAAGCCAAAATCGAAAGAAACAAAGCGTTGCCATCGCACCATTTGGTGTGGATCCAAAAGAGAGCCCTGAGACAATGGAGCTGATCACCATTAGCATGAGAGTTATACCATAAACTTTCTTTCGGCCTAATTTATCACCAAGCCAGCCAAAGCAGAGTTGTCCGGCTAAAGTGCCGCATAGGGCAACACTGCTAACGGCTGCAGACACATTGGGAGGCAACGTGCCAGGCTTTTTTGCACCTTGCTCAGTATAGTATACATGACCAAGGAGTTTGGTGATGAAGGAGATGGAGAAGATATCATAGGCATCTGTGAAAAATCCCATTCCGGCAATGACAATTGCTGTGAAATGGTACCACTGGGTCTTGGCAACATCAAGTGCATTAAGCACTACCGCTTGTTGATCTCTAGCCATGGATGAATCTTATAAATATTGCTAATTGATTTCCAGTACTCTCAGCAATTGCAGAAAGTGTGTACCTTGCAAAAAGAAACATATTTGTTAGCAAAAGTAAGAAGAAAAACAATATATCAATTTTCCTTCTTGAAAAAAAAAAAAAAAAAGTTATGTAGTTGCCGGTAGCCATGATAAAGTAGACATGTCTAAACAAATATTTCTTGACGGAGTGCTTGGCGTGTGCTATATTAAATATGGACAAAATATAAATATCAAGTACTATAAGATTGGTCCTTGAGTGCATGGATAAATGTTATTAATCATTTTCATAACGTCGTTTGCATCAAACAAAGTACTATAGATCGGTAACCGGTTGCGATAGGCACGGAGAATCATTCCATGTTATTTTAAGGTTGCCTTCTATATGTATTACTATTAAGTAATAGAAAATGCCCACTCTACCCCCTTACTAATTTACACAATCAGAAAATCTTAATAACAACCTTGGAAATTAATCATAATATGGTAGTTACATGGCATATTCCACATTCACTCCCTACCGGAAACCTCCATTACACTGTTCATATGTACCCAATTAAATAGAAGAGAAAAAGAAAATAGAGCATCGGTATCTTTACATATCAAAAGAAGAAACTGCTTTCATGGAAGAAGGCACTCCTACTTCTTGCAAAACACATTTTGATACGTGCCAAAAATATGAGAAATCTCTACACGCATGACAAACTATGATTGACATGAAAGTAGGAGTTCCTACTTCCAGGAAAGGAGGTAAGTATTTTCCATCTTTAAATATCAACGGCAAAAGTAGTTCAATTAAAAACAAGTGAACAACATGCCTACATTACATGGCTATAACTAATAAGCAGTTACAGCTTCTAGCATCTGTGTGTTATATCATATTCAAAAAAGAAAAAAAAAAAATTCATCCCCTTGATAGATAGAGAAATACCTTCTGGAAGTCGCAGTGTAAAAGACCCTAATGGATCCAGAGCAGAGGAAGATATGGCTCAGTTGAGACCCTCATGAATGATGGAGAGTGGCCATATATAGATATAAATTATATAATTAATGAGTGTCCTTAGTAAACGTCCAAGTACCTGCAGGTAGCACACGTATTACTCCCCCTTGTATTCAAGTCAAAAATTTCTTTGGCATCACCATCACAAACTTTTTTAAGCTTAGTGTTACTTCTTTCTCAATGTTTAAAAAGAATTCAATTAGAATCTCACATCCCCATTTTAAAAGAATAAATCATTTAATTTATATATAGTCCTTTTCTATTATGGAACACCCTTTAGGGTACTCTACAATTTCTTTTCCAATGATCCAAACTATCTATGTTTTAGGTCTTCATTCATAGATCATTCTTACAAAAAATTAGACAAATTGAAAACTGTTTAGACATCTAATTGTATTTTTCAAAATTAATAAACACGATGCTTCAAGAAAGTACTAAAATTTTAATAATTTAATTGCATGGTCAAATGATATCAAATTCAAGTATTTTTTTACAGAGATGATTTTCGAATGAATATCTACAAAATAGACGATTTAGAGTAATGAAATACGATGTATGGTGGGCTCTACAAGATTGCATGACTTGTTACATGGCTTCCTATGAGCTAAGCTTTTGTCTATGCTAAACCTTTAATTTGATTAGGAATGCCGTCTATTGAATGCAACACTTCAGTTCAAAAAGACCAACTAACTATTCGTTTAATGATACTTCTCTTTCCAATGCTAAAAGAGATTCTAAGTTCGAATATTACGACGTACTGTTCACTCATCAATATGAACTTTTCTAACTTATCATGCTGAATTGAACAGATATCAACGACGAGTAACATGAAGGTGGACCCTGATCATTCAATGGCATCTACTTCATCAAGTCAAAAGGAACAGGATTATCAGCTTGAATCTGCTAGAGCTGAAAGGGGTGAGGTTAGAGCAGAGAAGCAAAGGCTGAAGAAGTACTTAGATCGGATAGCAGATGAGTACCACACACTTCAAGAAACAGAGCAAGAGAGTTGATTTTGACTTGCTTGTCGAATTAAGCTTAATTTATTCCATTATTGCCATGTAAAATGATTGGTGGGTTGAGTTTGTGTTTTGTTGCCCATGTTCATCTTTAATAACAAAATTGATAATTGCGGTGCAAAAAGCACCTTTTGCATTCAATTGGGCTGATTTGTCTAATAATTTCATTGAAGATTATACATAATTAATTGGTCTCAAATAAATATTGTTGTCATTCTTCTTTTATTTAAATTTTTTTTTTTTGGGTGAACGTCATTCTTCTTTGATTAACATACAAAACTTGTGTGTACTTATTAGGAATAGGAGGATGATATCGGAATTATTCTTATATTTTTTTTTTTGCATTTATTAATATATGATAATCGAATTTATTAAAAAAAAAAAAAAACTATATGAGAAGCGGGATTTCTCACTCACACACTATCAAAATGTCATTGGGATCCAAACTGATCTCCAAGTCAAGACCCCAGTTCACTGGAGCTAGAGTTGGCAAGTATTGAAACTATTATAATTCTTAATTTTCCATACATTGAATAAACTTATTTAAAAGATGTTTCTCAGTTGAAACTCCCCCCTAATAAACACTTAACATATACTAAATATATATATTTTTTCTACCTCCTAGACCAAAACACTCAATTATATTCAAAACCGAATAATCATATGCATAATTCAAAGATAATATATTAGGGAATTATACTTGGATGAGATTAAATCTATAAGCCAACCCAACTAGCTTATATCTATAAACATGCAACATTTTATAATAATAATTTTTTATTTTGGGTTTCAAAGTTTCGAACATTCAAGTAACATCGTAGTTTGTGACCAACTAAAAAACAGAGTAACAATGTGACAACGCACCAATAAATAAGGCATATACTTATACTTATGCCATTCATATCACTTTCTCATATGATCTCTTGTTGTTTGGATCCCAAAAATCAAAGGTTGAACTTAATAAATTTTGAAAGGCTGATTTTATAGGCGACTCTAACTATTTTTTAATGAACATATAATGACTTCTTTTAGTACTAAGAATTACAAATTTATACGTGGATAGAGAACTGTTGAGGTCCAAAAAATTCATGGTTCGGGCCAATTAAATTCTCGGTCAAATACAATACCTTACCGAGAAGAAACCCGATTTGGGCACGCGAAAGTTCGTCATATGTGCTTGCACACATGCCACGCCAAGCAAATAAGCAACACGCGCTACAAGCTTAAGTGGGCCCAAGCCACGCAAGATGCCCGGGGCATGCTTGAGTGAGTTGTGGTATGGATAGTAATAAGTTGACATGAGGCCCATTGATGGGCCGAGAAATGGAAGTCCCGGGGTTGCTTGGGAGCCCCGGAACTCAAGCCCATTTCGCAGGCCCAAATATGTGGATGAGCACAAAGAGAGAAAAATAGCCCTTTACTTCAACCAAAATAGTCCATTAACTCAACCAAAATAGCCCAACAATTGATGAAGTTAGCCCATTCACTTGATAAACCAACCTATTGTCCTAGAAGGCCCAAGCAACTTAAGAAAATATCTGCAAAATCTCCAGCACCTAGCTGAAAACAAAAGCCACGATGAAAGCCAAAATATCCATGTGTGTAAGTTGCTGGGAAGCTCCAGCACATGGGGGGAGTAAGTTCCAAGCAAGAAACATTCAAGGAACCAATGAATATTAGCCTGCGAGCTGCCAGAAGCACCCTTTGAACCAGCACGTATCTTAACTTCTTTCCTTCATTAGATTTGGCCAAGGAAGGAGGAAGGAAAGAAGAAGGAAAATAGCTAAGAATGGAGCCTCCTATTGGAACAGCTGGGGGAAAAGGGGGTCTTGAGCTCCCAAAATTCATGATTTCGTGCAAATAGATAGAGGCAATTTCACTAAGAAAGGAAAGTCAAGGGAGGAGAGGAGAAAGGAAGGAAAAGCTTGGTCAAAATGGATAGAAACCATTAGGGTTTCTTGGAAAAAGATGGCTTCCAGCGGCTATAAAAGGAGCCACTTCTACCCAACCAAAAAAAACTCAGATCCAGAGAGCAAGTTTTCTCTCTTACCTGCAAAAACCCAGTAATTTCGTGCACTATTCACCTTTCTTCTCCATTTTCCTCTTCTGGCAGACCACTTTCACATCTGTCAGAAGCTTTTCAAGCTGCCGGAAGAACATTGTTCTTTCTTTCTCTCTTCTCAGTCAAATCAGCCTGCAAACCTCTTCTTCCTCACCTTAAACACTCCCATTTCCCCTAGGAAGCCATATTTTCCTCTTTGGTGCTAAACTCATGCTGATTTTGCTTCCATGCCACAAGCCTGTCATGCCAAGCTAAAAAATTTATCTATAAGCCTCAAGAAATCATCTGTAAGCTGTAGTTATTTTCATTGGTGAAGGTAACCAAGGTGTTTCCTAAGGCATCTCAGTCCTTTCGAAGCATTCTTGGGGCTTGATCTTCGGACTCAGACAAATGGGACAATTTCATCAATCTGCCCTTTACGGCAGCCCAGCCCGTTTAAGCTGCCGGAAGAAAAAAGCCCCTACAAGAACTCAATAAATAAAATATTTCTTGACCTTAAAAAAAAATATAAATAAAAAAAAACTTGTTTGACTAGAGCATCTTTCCTCTTTAATTTTAATTTTCAAAGTGATTTTATTTGAATCTCTCAATTTGCTCTTTTGACCTCACATAATCTTTATACCCCAAAACATTTTAGTGAAATTTAAAATTATTATCTACACCCATTATTTCTTCCTAAATTACCCACACTAACTTAAACTTATCATGCACTTTTATATTCACACCCCATCCGTTAGGGGTGGGCACCGTCCGGTTCGGGCCCGTTTTCGCCTCAAATTAGAATTGAAACCGGTACTATTTACCTTATTCAGTTCGATCCAGTTTTATAAAAATAAAAATAAAAAATTATAAAACTATTCGATTCGAGTTGAACTGATTTCGGTCTGGTTCCAATCCCATTCGATTTTGAACTATATTATTATTATTATTTTATTATACAAATTTCAAATGAATTTTTTTTTTGGCTTAAAATTAACAAATTATTCAATTTCATACAAAAATAAATATTGGGGCTAGAAAAGAGAGATATTTTGAAATTGAGCTTGGGTAAATATTAGTTATTAGATTAAAAATATAGCATTGGATATAAATATATATTAAAATTATATATATATATATTTAATTTAGCCTGTCTGGTTCAGCTCGATTTGGTTTGTTGGGGTATAGAATCGAAATGAGAACCTTTAGAACTGGTTCGGTTCGATTTTTTGAATTGGCTTTGACTTTTTGGTCAACAAGGTTTTTTTCAATTTTTTTTTGTCCTATTTGGTTTGGTTGATCGGTACTTCGGTTCCGATGCCCACCCCTCCTATCAGTTATGATTGAAATAACTCAATAATAAAATTTGGGTTATATCACGTGTGTATCCATTTGGCCCCTAAATATTTGAAAAACCTATCACGTGTGTATATCTAAACCCCATCAAATCTGCAAATGACACCAAAAGGCCATTGCTCTTGCTGCACATTTGCTCTGAAACACCAAGATTAGAACTCCGTATCTCCACTCTAGTGAAGAATGACGCCACTAATCCCAGATCATGAAGAACACAAGGTTAGCCTTCAATTTTTATTTGTGATGTTATGTTTATGAGTGATACTTCATAAATTTGATGTGTTTTAGAGTATATAGATGTATTCATGGTTGTGATTTTGTTGAAAATGGATGGATGAGTTCGAACCTGGTCTTACGAAAATAGTCATAACTTTTGGTGGTTTACCACTAAAATCGTTTCAGTTTTTCCGTGGTAGTCTACTAAATTCGTTTCAGTTTTTCAATGGTAGTTTATCGAATTTGTTTCTATTTTTCAGTGGTAGTATACCGAATTAGTTTCAGTTTTCAATGGTAGTATATTGAATTCGTTACTGAGTTTATACTTAATATTGTTTTTCAGATATGAAGAATACTCGTAGAGGTACTACTGAGGCTATATCATCTCGACCTGATAGAGAATATGTTGTCCATTACTAAGCCGATCATGGCATTAGGGCAAACTGATGCATTGCGTACACAACTTGCTACATTTATCAAGCAGTTGAGAGCTTGCAGCGGATTTTAGAGGGTACAAGCATACAGTCTACCATGACATGTCAACGTCGTCATGGATAATTGAATTGTTAGCATGCTTATATTAGAACTCATGGTACTTTAGTTGTTTAGAGAATTTTTTGCATGTTTGTATTAGAACTCATGGTACTTTGGTTGTTTAGAAAGGTCAGCATGTTTATTAAGTTCTTATTGAAGATTTCATTATCTAAATACCGAATGGCAATGATGCATTTCGTAGCTACTTATCGAATGATAAATTTAGTGTTCAAGATACATCTTCAATATCAAATTTGGAGTATCCAAAAAAATAAGACTAGGAAAGCATAAGTATCTCAAGTGTCATAGATTTATAATCCCAATTCCGTAGCGAGGGAATTTTCTTTAGTTATTAGTGCTAGAAATATGCCATAAAGCCAAACATGTGATGTTGCTTTTTAGATATTTAAGCTTACTAATAGGTAAGATGGTTGTTTTCAATCATGATATTTGTTCTATTATCATAACAATAAAACAACAAGTCCTTGGAATATGAAATAGTATAAGAGCTATGCAATGCCCTCTCATACTTCCACATCATTTCCTAAATGTTCCTGGTCATAGGATTATCAATTGGGCGTTGATCATCCGCAAAGACTAGAACACGCTATATCTGCTCAATTGAGAGAATGACTAGTCTCAAGTCATTGCATGTAGAGACACTAAGATAAGTGTGTAGGTGCTTATAGGGACAAGTACACTAAAAGCGATGAAACTGAAAGAAAATAATGTATTGGGCATTTCTAAAAAAAACCATTAAAGAGGAAAATGAATGATCTAGTGTTAACATATCTCTTATTTAAATTAGCAGAAGCAAAATAAAAAATTAGAAACTCATACAAGTGCTAATAGTCCCAAATCTTTTTAGGTTTATAAAAAATTGCACATTTGACTCTTTAATCTACTTTTAAAGAAAGGGATAAGAGATGGTTACCCTTGGAATGAATCTTGAACCCTATTAAGGTGTTCAAGTAGTGTACTTGAAATTTTTATTTTTATTTTTTATGCTCCACTATGACTCCTCAAATAGGTACAAAGGTTGCGTACCTCCCCAAAGTACTTCACCAAGGATGATTAAGATGAGAGAACAAGAGAGTGCTAGCCCCCACTCAACCAAGTAGCCAACCAAGGGGTATTGAGAGAGAGGTGTGATATTTCCTCTCTTCCAAATTTCCAACTTGATACCCTAAAATAAGATGGTGCTATGGCTTCTAGTATATAGACTCATGTGTGTGACACATGTGGACTTATTTACATGTGTCACACTTCCCCTTTATTAGCCTAATTTTGAGTTATCTTGGTCTTTCACATTTTTCTTATAATGTATCACATGTGTCCAGTGGCGGATCCATGAATTTTTCAGAGGAGGTGCAATTTTTAAAAGACTAAAAATTCACAAAGAACTCCAGCAAGGTCCAAGGTTCAAGTTTAATATCCTTGCAGTGTGTTAAAAAAAGGCTAAAAATTCAAAAATTAATTTAGACAACCAAATGCCCTTAGAATTTAAACCCCTAATGTCATTCATAATTCAAACAAATAAGAGTTCTACGTGTATTACTAATTGATTATGGTCTGTCTAGAAGCATAAGCGATCACCCGACCATGCTGCATCAGTATACATCCAAGGCCCTGTTGGGAGGCATCACTGTAGATCACAAAGTTACCACTGTCATCTGGAAGTGTCAACACTGGGGCAGTGGTTAACCTGGTTTTGAGCTCCTTGAAGCTCTTCTCACACTCATCTGACCATTCAAACTTAACTCCTTTCTCGTCAGACGAGTGAGAGGCGCTGCTATAGTAGAAAAACCTTCCACAAAGCGACGATAATAACCAGCTAACCCAAGAAAACTCCGTACCTCCGTAACACTGGTTGGCTGTGGCCAATTCACTACTGCCTCAACCTTCTGGGGATCAACATAAACGCCTTCTGCAGAAATCACATGCCCCAAGAAATTTACTCTGTCTAGCCAGAACTGGCACTTACTGAACTTAGCAAACAATTTCTTCCTCCTCAAAGTCCTCAACACCAGTTCCAAACGCTTCATGTGCGCCTTCTGACTTTTGGAATACACCAGAATATCATCTATGAAGATGATGACAAAGCGATCCAAAAAACGTCGGAATACCCTGTTCATCAAATCCATAAATGCAGCTGGTGCATTCGTCAACCCGAATGGCATCACCAAGAACTCATAGTGTCCATACCTCGTTCGGAAAGCTGTCTTAGGCACATCTTCTTCTTTAATCCGCAACTGATGGTACCCAGATCTCAGATCAATCTTGGAAAATACCTTAGCACCCCTCAACTGGTCAAATAAATCATCAATGCGGGGCAATGGATACTTGTTCCGCACTGTGACTTTATTCAGCTGTCTATAATCGATACACAATCTCATGGTACCATCCTTCTTCTTCACAAACAACACTGGAGCACCCCAATGAGAAAAGCTAGGTCAGATGAAGCCCTTATCTACTAACTCCTGCAGTTGCACCTTCAACTCCTTTAATTCTGCTGGTGCCATCCTGTAAGTTGCCTGAGATATAGGGCTCGTTCCTGGGATGAGCTCAATAGTGAACTCAATCTCCCGGTGAGGAGGTAACTCAGGTAGATCATCCGGAAATACATCTGAAAAATCCCGAACTACTGGAATATCCTCCAACTTCAACTCCTGCTTCCTGGTATCCACTACATGAGCTAGATATCCTGAGCACCCTTTTCTGAGCAACTTCTTTGCCGTCATCGCTGAGATGAGGCAAGATGGGAGCACTCTACGCTCACCATAAAATGTCACTTCTTTCTTGAAGCAATCCACTGAGGCATGATGCTTGGCTAGCCAATCCATGCCCAATATAACATCCAAGCCCACCATCTCCAGTGGAATCAGATCTGCTTCCAGACACACATCCCCTACTAACACTACACTATCGCGATACACCGTGCCTACATGAAAGATCTCTCCTATAGGCACAGAGATCGCTAACTCATGCCGTAAAGCTGACAGTTTGACATCAGCATTGTGGGCAAAACTAGGTGTAACGAATGAGTGCGTAGCTCCAGGGTCAATCAAAACTCTAGCAGGAGTCCCAAAGACTAATAGAGTACCTGTAACCACGTCTGGCGATGCCTGTGCCTGCTGCTGGGACATGTGATACACTCTGCCGATGGCTCTGGCACGTCCACCTCGTCCCTGCTGCTGACTGCCACCTCTACTGGCAACACTGGTCTGGGCCCCACCACTAGACGAGGCTACTCTAAACTGGGTTCTGCCCTGTGTGCCTACCTCTCGAGGTGATGCAACTGTTGCTTCACCACCATGAAGCAACACCGGGCACTCTCGCAAGAAATGTCAAGGCTGACCATAGTGAAAACATCCTGTAGTACCCTGTCAGCAGGTCCTGGTGTGATATCTACCGCAAACTGTACACTGTGGGCTCCTCATCCTGCCAGCTACTGATGGTGGCTGCCTACCAGAACCTCTGACTGAACTGCTCGCAGGTCGGCCCCCCGAACTACCACTCTGGTTGGAGCTTCCACTCGAACTAATTCCTGGTCGAAAGCCTCCATAACTACGACCACTAGATGAACCAGAACTGTAGCTACCTCTCTTGGATGTCCCCTGACTGGGACCACCCATCTCAAACTGTCTTCTAAGAGGTTCACCTCGGGCTCTGACCATCATCTGACTGCTTTCTATCAGCGAGGCTGACATCACCAAGTCTCCGAAATTAGTCAGCCGCTGACTAATCACAATGTCTCTGATGGAGGCCTTCAATCCTCTAGTAAACAGCTGGCACTTCGTACTTTCATCCTCTACCAGTGGAATGCAATACTTTGACAACTCGTTGAACTTCTTCTCATATTCCAGTACTGTCATCGACCCCTGTTCCAACTGCAAGAACTCTTTCATCTTCAAATTCTGATACGCCTGGGGGTAGTACTGGCTGTTAAATGCTGCTCGAAAAACTGGCATCGTGATGGCTGATGGATCTCGAAAAACTGGCATCGTGATGGCTAAAGTTACTCTGCGATCTTGTGGAACGGCCATCACCTCCATGATCCGTTCCATCCTCTCTATCCATTCTTCGGCCACTGCTGGATCACCATCTTTTTTAAAATTTGTGGCCCCTATTCTCTTTGCCTGGTCGGCATATCCCAGAGACGGGTCTCTGGACTGCCCCGTCCGGGATAGGGCCTGTGTAAACAACTCCAGGGTCTACTGAAGGTTAGGATCTCCCATCATCGTGGGCATGGGAGGTGCGGGCCCTGAGGGGCCTCCAACGAATGACTGCTCAACCGGTTCCTACACCGGTTCAGGGATGGGAAAGTCCTCTGGTTCGGGAGAGGGATTCTGTCCCCTTACTCGGGACGACTGTCTCGTCCCTCTACGGAAACCACCACGTTTCGGGCCCATAATCAACTGTAACAAGAAATAAGGGTTCAGTAACAGGAAATAGGGTCTACAGGAAGTGAAACCTATGCTCTGATACCAAGTTGACAGGACCCGATCCAAATTTCGCTTTGGAATTCGAGCCAAGTCCTGTGCGTGTCCGACACCTGGCAAATGTCGGGCACAAATGACCTTTTTACCATTCTCACTTCAATTTTTTTTTTTCAAATTTCCCTTGGACTTCTGCCGAAAATTCGGCAGAGTCTCCCCTGTATTTTGACCAAACCCAAAATCTTCCACCTGTTAAACAATCAAATAAAATCCACATCAACTGCCAGAATATCTCAGTCAAACACTATTCAACTCGGTATCTCAGTTTCAACTAGATATCAGAGCGTTTTCTACCAATTCACAGAACTTTAAGAAATTTACATTGACGTCCTACACTTTGTGGTGGTGTTGCAGAAGATGGGAAGATGGCCCGAGTGGTTTCCTTCGTACTTCTAAGGCCTGGGGGCGAAAAACAGGTTAAAGTTGTGAGTGGACAAAAATAATGTTCTTAAAAGCAATTTAGAACCTAATAACCCCCGTTTTGAAATAAATAGGGATAGAAAATCTATGGTTCGATTATAATTCAACTCGAGATATTCAAATAAACATAAATAAATATATTTATATAAATGCTCGTATAACTGAACAAAGATATATGGGTATAACACATGCATGAGTATCGAAGAAACTGATATAAAATGAGTGAAAAGAACAACTGCATTAAAGAGCTTAAAAATCCTTTAAAACTACTACCTAATTGTACCCCTTGTAAAATCCGTCAAATCCCCTGGCAGGTCTCGGCGACACAAAGTCTAACCGAGCCGCAAACTGGTGGAATCAGGGGACTATGGTCAGCCTGATCCGCTGGCAGGTCCCGATGACACCAAGTCGACTCGAGCCGCTCTGGCAAGATACAGGGGACCGTAGTCAGCCTGATCCGCAATCTTGGCAGGTCTCGGGGACACAGAGTCAGCCGAGCCGCAATCCTGGCAGGTCTCGGGACACCAAGTCCGCCGAGCCGCAAATCCTGGCACTCACGGTCCGAGCGTCCCCGAAACTCGTGAGGCAAAGTCAAGTGCACTGACGTAACTGAAATCAGACCGGATGTCCGTAGACATCGGTCCAACTGTGGGTAATCACCAAAAATAAGTGGGTACACGGTGGTTCTAGAATAACTATCTTTGATAAAATCTGATAATCTTCTGTATTCTGGTAAATCTGAGCTAAATTACTATTTCTGTATCAAAAATCTCAATCTGTTGCTCGTCTAAGTTTTATAAAAATAAAGATATTTCACAATATAATTCATGCTATAACACTTATTCAAGATCAAATATAAAATATAATTATAAAATCTTTTAGAAAAGAAAGGTCCACTCACTGATGGTCCGAGTTAGATGGGCCCTTCGAAGGTCCTTCCTGTGGGTCGACCGGACCTCTGGTGTCTGATTAACCATAAATAATAAATTAATAAACTGCTGAATAAAAGAATTAAATTAAACACCCTGTCCCTGGCTCCTAGAAGTGCGTGCACTCATTTCAAGTCACTCCTATGCCCACATTAGCCTTTCAGAAAAATAGAACGATCTTGGAAGACCCGACGCTTAACTAAGCGATAAGCTGCCAGATTGGCCGATCTGGGACCCGTGGGGTCCACGATCTCCGATGGCCAATCTGGGCTTCTCTGAAGGTTCCTCATAGAGAAGGAACCATGTTCCGCGAATTTGGTCCGAAACGGACGGTCGGATTAGCCAAAATCGCGTTATCGCTTAAAATCCAAACCCTAGCCCCGGGGTTCGCGATTTCGGAGTATCCGGGACTCCGATTCGCAATCCGTCGAATCCTACACGATCCTGAAATCATGTAGTACGACATATCCAAAATTGAGTGCGATCCAACGATTCGACGACACTGCACCCAAGGTTCGTGCAATATGGAAAATCCGTTCGGGGCTCAAACGGACTCCGAATCGAGATCCGTGAAATCTTACGCGCTCCTGACAGCACAAGGATCACAAAACTACACAGAGTCACTTCACCACTCTCGCCCACGCGCCACCACACGCGCGGGCAGATTGGGTGTCCAAAGCGATTATGGGTTGCCGGAAAATCTCGGAACCAAGACTCCAAACTCCTATCCTAGGTAAAACACCCCATTTGGAGTCACTTTTGTTCTTGGACATACCCCAAAAAGTGGCCAAAAATGGCCGATCACGGCGGCCGAAGTTTGGCCAAATTTTCAAGTTGAAAATCGAGTGTTCTAGAGCCCAAATCGATCGAAACCCATACATCCATGAGTTAGAACAGGAAAAATAGCTGAGAAAACATACCTTACTCGATCGATTTGGTGGAGAATTGAGGGAGAACGAAGAGCTCAAAGTTTGAACTGAAAAACGGCGGAAAATGGCGGATTCCGGCGAGTTCCAGCCACGGCAAAGGCTGCGAAGGCACGAGGAAGGACGGCGGGTGAGTGGAGGTCAGTTTGGCACCGGTGTCGGAGATCGGCTCGGCCTGTGGTGGCTGGGGCGACGTCGAGAAGGGAGGGAGGTCGGGCGCTGGCGCGATCGGGAGGAGAGAGAGAGAGGAGAAAGAAATGAGGAGAGAGAAGGGAGAAAAGGGATAAAATCTGACTTTTTGTCCAAATTACCATTTTACCCTTCGCGATATTTTGATCGTATTTTCTTTGTTACAACTCTGATTCGGGTCTACTCCGTGTCTACGGACTCGTTTCGCCGTGCTCTACGCAACAATACAAGCGGAATTGCCAAATTCTTTCTCGATCAAAAAGTCAACTTTTTCCCTATTAAAATATGTGAGGGCAAAATTGTC
Organism: Prunus dulcis; assembly: GCF_902201215.1. NCBI lineage: Eukaryota > Viridiplantae > Streptophyta > Magnoliopsida > Rosales > Rosaceae > Prunus > Prunus dulcis. The sequence continues at coordinate 4,282,562 of NC_047651.1, forward strand.
TTTTGGATAGAATAAAGAAATCCTAATTTCTAGATATTTTGGTTTGGGTCCTTACATATATAGCTTGAGGCAGTATATATCCAAAGATTTGATTTCTTTTTCTTGAGAGATAGAGGGATACCTTCTTGAAAATGCAATGGAGGATGGATGAATGACCTACATTTAGAGAAGAGGATGACATGGCTTTGTTGAGGTTCTCATGACTAAGGAAAATTTGTGTATATAATGGGAAATTTGACTTGTTCTTTGTTAAACTATAATATAATGTAAGAATGTCCTTAAAAAAACTTCCAATATGTGCAGGTAGCACAAATAGTACTCCCCCTTGGTATCCAAGTTAAATATTCCATTAACATCAAAAATCTAGTTAATGATATTTTTCTTCTCAATATCGGAAGATTTTATAATTTGAATAGTTTATAATTTGAATCTCTCCTCTCCATTGGCTAAAAATATAAATTTTTTTTATTTAAGTTCCCTTCTATTGAGGGACACCCTTTGAAGCCCACTACAAATTTTATTTCAACGACATGAACAGTCTATTGTTCTAGTCTTCATTCATAGATATTCCTTGCAAAAATTAAACAAATCGAATATCATTAAGACATCTAATTGTGACCAACCAAATAGACGAACATAGTGTTTTAAGAAAGCACTAAAATGACAATCATTAATTGATCGGTCAAATGAATTTAAATTTAAGTTATTTTTTGCATAAATGATCTTTAAACGAATATCTACAAGATAGATGGTTTAGATTATTGAAATACAATGTGAGTGGGCCCTACAAAGGTGTATCTCAAATAAGGCATGCCGTTGTGGTATAACTCAGTTGGTTGAGCTCTCACCTCCACCCATTTGGGCAGAGGTTTGAAACCCCAGACACCCAATAAATATTTATGTAAACTCCACCTCCAATCGCTTGTCCAAAAAAAAAAAAAAAAAAGGCCTTGAAGTACATAAACAACCTCCAAGTTTTCTCTATAGGCCACCAAAGAAGCAAAAACCTAATGGTGATGTTGGACTTTCTAGTACTAATCGAGCATGATTTCTATTATATTAGTACCCAAAAAAGTGATAAAAGTCTTTGAGTTGATTTAGTAGCACAAAGAATGCAAAAAACAAAACAAAACAAAAAAACTTAGACCAGACATTAGAAAAAACCCCATTTAGTAACAAATTTCATTTCATATTCTATTGTATCTATTTATCTTTTTTGTTTTTATGTATTTTTGAGGAGGTGACAGAGGGCTAGGCGAATGTTTAGAATTTTTTAATTAAAAAAATTAATATAAGAATAGAATGAGAACTTTGAAATATGGGATACGCTCTCTGAAAAAAATTTAAGAGATGCATGTTGTAAACACGAAAATTCATGCGACAAATGAGACTAGAATACGTGTATAAAATAAATATTTGTATTGATTGAATTTTAAAGTTACAATCTATAGGGGTATTTTTTTACAAAGAAAATCATTTGATTTGATTTCCAAGAGTGTATGATTCAAGGGTGGCAAGCCACTTGATCTTTAATCAGAATTTGAGATTGGGTTGAGGGCAGTGCAGCTTGATCTCGAGTACGTCAGGACCACGATTAGTGTTACGTGGTGGATAGCCTTCGACTTTGGCGGTGAATGAACGATCACATGAATTCACTGGTTATAAGGTTGGATTTGCTGGTCATTAGGTCAAGCCTAGGGATCATCAAGTCAAGTTAGAGTTGGGTTGGGTCTGGTGATCGCTAGGTCAGATCAGGGGGTCACTAGGTTGGCCCAAAATGTCACTCTTTTGGCCTCATGGTTATGACGGAGTCTGAGGCCTTGGGAGCACGAATTCATGTCCTAGTGTTAGCGTGAGAAAGTCTAGTAGTTAGAGCAACTCCACCCATTTACCCTTAGCCATGGCAAGGGTGGAGCTAGGGCAGCCACTATTCACGTGAATAGTGGTTGCCCTTGCAAATAGTATTTTGTGTTTCCACCCATTGCCATGGCTAAGGACAAAAGCAAATAGTATTTTGTGTTTCCACCCATTGCCATGGCTAAGGGCAATTACTATTCATTTTTTTGTTTTTCCCCCTATTTTTTAATGAAAATAATTAATTTGGGTAATATTTTCAGATAAGATTTCCGGGTTCCTACGTGTCAAGACTATTCATAATCAGATAAAATTTTCGGATAAGATTTTTGGATTCAAATTTCGGATGAATTTCAAAGTTCAAATTTCAGATAAATTTTTGGGTTCAAATTTCGAATGAATTTGGGTTCAAATTTCAGATAAATTTGGGTTCAAATTTCAGATAAATTTGGGTTCAAATTTCGGATGAATTTCAAAATTCAAATTTCATACAAATTAGGGTTCAAATTTGGGATGAATTTCAAATTTCAGATAAGATTTTCATCCAATAAAATCAAGCCACGTGGCATGTCTATCTTGCCAAATTTTTCTATAAAACCAGAGGCTCAGCTCATACCTCTCACACCACATCTTTCTATATTTTCATTTATCAGAGTTTAGAATTCATACTTTATTCATTCTCAATGGAAGAATTTAGGAGATGCTTGGAGAGGCAAGAGCGAGAAACAAATGAGAGAAACCGTAGAGCAGATGAAATCAATGAGTTGCAGAGACAAGTCGATGAGCAAGTTCTCATAGCAGTGGCTTTGCAAGATGAAGAGAACCAAGGTCGCCGCCGTGGTTCACAAGTCGGCCGCCGCCGGAATGTGAAAAGACATAGGCATTCTTGGGGTAAGAATCTTTTGGAAGATTATTTTATCCCAACTTCTTTGTATTATGATGTTGATTTTCGAAGGCGATTTAGAATGCAACCTCATTTGTTCAATAAAGTCATGCATGATATTTGCAATTATGATGCATACTTTGTTCAAAAGTGTGATGCTATTGGGGTTTTGGGGTTTCTTCCGGAGCAAAAGCTTACAGCTGTTATACGAATGTTGGCGTATGGAGCATCTGCTGATCAGGTGGATGAGATTGCCCGGATGGGGAAGTCCACTACGTTGGAGGCTTTGGTAAGATTTTGTCAAGCAGTTGAAACTCTGTACACTAGGGACTACCTGCGTAGACCTACTCCTAGGGACCTCCAACGGCTTCTACAAAAAGCTGAAGCTCGAGGATTTCCAGGAATGATTGGTAGCATCGACTGCATGCACTGGCAATGGAAGAATTGCCCAACTGCCTGGCAAGGTGATTATGGAAATAGAAAAGGCCAAAAAAGTATCATTCTTAAAGCCGTTGCTGGCTTCGACACATGGGTTTGGCATGCCTTCTTTGGAGTTGCAGGATCACAAAATGACCTCAACGTGCAAGTCAATTGACAGGACCCGATCCCAATTCCATTTTGGAATTCGAACCAAGCCCTGTGCGTGTCCGACACCTAGCAACTGTCGGGCACAAATGACAATTTTACCCTTCCTGCTACGGTTATTCTTAAAATTTTCTTTGGACTCCTGCCGAAAATTCGGCAGAGTCTCCCCTGTATTTTGACCAAACCCAAATTCTTCCACCTGTTAAACAAACAAATAACTCCTCACCAACTGCCAGAATAGTCAATCTCACATTCACCAGTTCAAGTTTTCCACTAAAATTAGATATCAGAGCATTTTCTACTACTTTACAAGATTTCAAGAACTTTTACGATAAAATCCTACGTTTCTTGGCGGTGCGGAAGCTGGGAGTGGCCCGGTGGTGGATGCCTGCACGCTTCTACAGCCTGGGGGCGAAAAACAAGTCGAAAATGTGAGTGGACAAAAATAATGTTCTCAAACCAGTTTATAAACATAATAACCCCCGTAGTCAAAATAATTATGTATGTAAACCTAAAGTTCATCGGTAGTCAAATATATAAAGCATGTAAATCAACAGGTATATGTATATGTATATATATATATACAGATATGAAACGGGCACGAACATCAAGAAAACTGATATAAAATTTTCTGAAAACAATAATTTCATAAAACACTGAAATTCCTTTAAAATTACCACCTAGAAGTACCCCTGTAATCCGTCAATTCCCCTGGCAGGTCTCGGGCGACACGCAGTCTATCCGAGCCGCAAACTGGCAGGATACAGGGGACTATGGTCAGCCTGATCTGCCGGCATGTCTCGATGACACCAAGTCAGCTCGAGCCGCTCTGGCAGAATGCAGGGGACCGTAGTCAGCCTGATCCGCAATCCTGGCAGGTCTCGGGGACACAGAGTCAGCCGAGCAGCAAATCCTGGCAGGTCTCGGGACACCAAGTCTGCCGAGCAGCAAATCCTGGCACTCACGGTCCGAGCGTCCCCGAAACTCGTGAGGCAAAGTCAAGTGCACTGACTGAACTGTAAACAGACTGGATGTCCGTAGACATCGGTCCGTCTGAGGGTAATCACCAAATAAAAATGGGTACGTGGTGGTTCTAAAATAAAATACTATCAGAAAAGTCTAATCAATAACTGCAGTCTAGAATCAAGCTGCTATCTCATCTGACATAAGCCTCAAACTCTGTTTTTCTATATCTGTTATGTGTAACTAAGCAGCAGAAACTTATAGAAATGTTACTGTACTAATCATGCTAGGAAAGCATTCCATAAAACTTATTCAAAATCAAATAATGAAATTTGCTCATATAAACTCATTTATAAAACTTAATTATATAAAATCAATATGCAAACTCATTTATATAAATCTTTTATATAATTCATTTATATAAAATCATTTATGAAAGAAAGTCCACTCACTGTTGGTCCGAGATAGCTGGACCCTTCGAAGGTCCCTCCTGTGGGTCGACTGGACCTCTGGTGCCTGATTATCCATCAATAATAAATTAATAAACTGCTGAATAAAAGAATTACATTAAACACCCTGCCCCCGGCTCCTAGACATACGTGCACTCGTTTTAAAGTTACTCCTATGCCCACATTAGGTTTTCAGACACTTAGATCGGTTTTGGAAGACCCGAAGCTTACTAAGCGATAAACCACCAGACCGGCCGATCCGGGACTCGTGGGGTCCACGATCTCCGATGGCCAATCTGGGCTTCCCTGAAGGTTTCTCATAGAGAAGGAACCATGTTCCGCGAATTTGGTCCGAAACGGACGGTCGGATTGGCCAAAATCACGTTATCGCTTAAAATCCAAACTCTAGCCCCAGGGTTCACGATTTCGGAGTATCCGGGACTCCGATTCGCAATCCGTCAAATCCTACACGATCCTGAGATCATGTAGAACGACATATCCAAAATTGAGTGCGATCCAACGATTTTACGACAATGCACCCAAGGATTGCGCGATATGAAAAATCCGTTCGGGGCCCAAACGGACTCCGAATCGAGATCCGCGAAATCCTACGCGCTCGTGACGACACGAGGATCGCAAAACTACACAGAATCAGTCCAGCACCCTTGCCCACGGGCCACCACACGCACGGGCAGATTTGGGTGTCCAAAGCAATTATGGGTTGCCGGAAAAACTCGAAACCAAGACTCCAAATTCCTATCCTAGGTAAAACACCCCATTTGGAGTCACTTTTGTTCTTGGACATACCCCAAAAAGTGGCCAGAAATGGCCGATCACGGCTGCCGAAGTTTCGGCCAATTTTCAAGTTGAAATCGAACGTTCTAGAGCCAAAATCGATCGAAACCCATACATCCATCAGTTAGAACACGAAAAATAACTGAGAAACCATACCTTACTCGATCGATTTGGTGGAGAATTGAGGGAGAACAAGGAGCTCAAAGTTCGAACTGGAAAATCGGCAAAAATGGCAGATTCCGGCGAGCTCCGGCCACGGCAAGGGCTGCGACGGGTCGGGGAAGGACGGCGGTTGAGTGGTGGTCAGTTTGGTACCAACGGCGGAGATCGGCTCGACCTGTGGCGGCCGGGGCGACGTCGAGAAGGAGGAGAGGTCGGGCTGGAGCGCGCGATCGGGAGGAGAGAGAGAGGAGAGAGAAATGAGGAGAGAGAAGGGAGAAAGAGATAAAAATCTGACTTTTTAACCAAATTACCATTTTGCCCTTCGCGGTATTTTGATCGTATTTTCTTCGTTACAACTCTGATTCTGGTCTACTCCGTGTATACGGACTCGTTTCGTCGTGCTCTACGCAACGGCGCAAGTGGAATTGCCAAATTCTTTCCCGATCAAAAAGTCAACTTTTCTCTATTAAATAATGTGAGGGCAAAATTGTCTTTTTGCTAGAAGATATTAATCATTCTTTTGAGATATTTTGTTACTTTTTAGATATTTTGTTTTGGGTTATTACATCAATCTCCTGTCTTCAACGATGTATTGAGTGGCCAGGGCCCCAATGTCACCTATCAAGTCAACAATACAATATACCAGACGGGATATTATCCAGCTGACGGCATCTGCCCGAGGTGGACAACTTTTGTCAAATCCATTCCGAATCCCCGATCCCAGAAGCAAAAATTATTTACTACCTATCAAGAGGGATACAGAAAAGATGTCGAAAGGTGTTTTGGCATCATTCAAGCTCGGTGGTTGATTATTCGAGGTGCGGCCCGTATGTTTGATGAGGAGATCCTCAGAAGCATTATGATGACTTGCATCATCCTCCATAATATGATTGTGGAGGATGAGTACGATTATGATGCTTTAGAGGTCTACGAACCGGATCCAATGAACACGGCCTTGACACGGATATATGAAAGACCCATGGGGCCAAGTGGAGAACCGTTTGAGCTGGAACCGTTGGTGAGGGATGGTCATTTGATGACCCGAATGATAGATCGATATACAGAGATGCAATCTTCGTATATTCATGAAATGCGTCAAGTTCACTTGATGGAGCATCTATGGGCAGTGAAAGGCAATGAAGATGAACGATGGAGCATAGATGCTTTGGTTATGTTTTATTTAGTTTTGGTTAGGTTGTGTTGTATTTTTATTTATTATGGTTTGGTTGTGGTTTGTTATTATTATTGTGCCTTGTTTGTATTTTTTTTTATTTTAATTTTGTTTTGTTTGAAGTATGGAATATGTTGAATAAAAAGGTAATTTATTGAATGCTTTGTTTATTAAATAAAGAAATCTAATACAAGTCATTAAAAATTACTACTACTAAAATAAAATACATGAATTACAACAACTTTAATAGAAAACATGAAAAATACAAATACATAAAAGGTATGCTAACTAATTTAATGGTTTCCATCATTTAACCAATCCGTGTTGCTAGGCCCATCATCCCGGAAAAGTCTTCTTCTCATAACATCCCTTCGTTCTAGCTTCCAAAATTGTTTTGTTTCAGGGGACATATGACTTGTATCCATCGCCATGGTTTCCCGATCCGTCTTGTCCATATCTTTTTTGCTCAAATACTCCCTTTCTCGTGCATACTCAGCTTGAAGGGCCAACTCGTTATCTTGGCGTTTTTGCTCCATTTCTATTCTTATGTCGTTTTGCCTTCCAATTTCCTCCAAAAATTGTGAATTATTATTGCTTGATTTACCCGCTTTCTTTGCCTTTGCGGCCTTTCGGCCAATGAGCATCGGCTCCTTTTCGATGGGTGAGTCTTGACTCATAGGAGAATCGAGAAGTGAATCCGATGTCATTGAATCATGGAGTGGCGTCTCGTTTAACACAACCTCCAGACCCGTCGGAATAATTATGAAGCGTTTGCAATATTTTACCACCTCCCAACATTCATGATGGTTGAAACTTTTTTTGCCACCCCCGGTTGCACCGAACCACATTTGTGTTTGAATCATCTATTTAAAAATTTGGAAATGCAATAAATAGTTAAAATATATTGGATATGCAAGTAACAAAAAAATAATAATAGAAATGCAATTAACCTTACAAATAAATTAGAAGTGCAAGAAAATTAAGAAACAAGTGGAAATGCAAGAAATATTAACAACATATTGAAAATGCAAGAAATATTAACAAAATATTGAAAATGCAAGAAATATTAACAAAATATTTAAATTGCAAGAAATATTAACAAAATATTGAAAATGCAAGCAATATTAACAAAATATATATATTAGGAGATTAAACTTAATAAAACAAAAATTATAAAATACTTACCTCGTTAGTACGATTTTCCCCGCTTCTATAGTTGTCCATCGCTTTTGCTAGGGCAGCTCTCCATTTTTCCAACTCTTTATTGAGAATTTTCCACCTACTGGATAATGCCATCTCCGTACGAGTAGACCCCGGAATTTTTTCACAAAATTCGGCATGAATTTTTTTCCACATATGAAAAAATTTCATCTCATTGCCGGACACGGGACAATGACAAATTTGGAGCCAAGCCTCACACAAGGAAACATCTTCCATGGTGCTCCAAGCCCCTCCGGTTTCGATAGAAGAAGCCATAAAAATATGAAATCAAAATACTAGATGAAAAAGAGGAAAATGTTGAGTAAATAGTGAATAATAGTAGAAGTATAATGAAATGTATGAGGATTGGTGTTGAAAGTGAAGGGTATTTATAGGTATTTATAGAAAAAAAAATCAGAATTTTTTAGAATTTTAAAAAAAAATTTACGATTTTTTTTCATATTTTTATTGCCCAAAAAAACTCAGCCGTAGGATGGATTCGGAAATGCTGATCGGAGGGCTTGGGAGGCGACACGTGGCTTCTTCCCGTTGGAGCTGACGTCAGCGATCGATGACTGGAGCTCGGGCTCGTCTCGCCTTCGGGCTGGCCCTAGTTGGTGGGTCCCACACCCCCCCGGGCCTGAGCTACGTGGTGGAACGCCATTTTTTTTTTTCCCCTCGCCTCGGGCTGGGCCCTTCCGCTAGACCTGCTCTTATTAAGGGGTGGAGGGGAAACAAGTGGGTTATGTTGCTCAAGTGGCGAATTCGAGATCATAATTTCAATTTTGACTTAGTTAAATTATAATAGAAATTTGAAGTAACACCTATTTATGAGAAGTTCAGAAGTACGATTTTTCTTAGAGTCAAATTATGAATATGCTAACAAGATTTATTATTTGTTAAAAAAAATGCCAATAACTTTATTTGAAGAGATTTAAATACAATTGAAGCTTTTAAAAAAATTATTATTTTATTTATAGAGTAAAAATTAAATTTTAATATACATTATTAGAAAAAAAAATTACTTGAATTTAAGATATAAATATAAAAATATTATGTATTATTTTTCTTTGAAACAAATATAATTTAATAGATGAGCTTAAAACGGGCAAACCTTTTAGACTTTGGGCCCGCATGGCCCACGACGATTATCGTGCCATCTTAGCCTATTGGACTGAATTATCTCATTTCCGCCGGTCCAAATATGCGGGTCGCACCGTGTTGAGCCTTCCTTTCTTAGCCCGGTCCGTTTGACTCTCCCAAGTGTGATGCATTGTGGTGACGCAAGATTGGTAAAGGACAGCTGAAATTTGATTGTTAGAGTTATTGTTTTATTTAAAAACATTCAAAAACCCATTTTATCATTCTTAGGGTTTAAAGGGTTTAAGGCTGCTTCAAAGTGACGAAACGCATTTCAGTCCCGCCTTTCTCTCAAGTTACTCCATGGCAAAGAACGGTACCGAATACGAACCCACATTCACAGATGACGATGATGAAGAATCCGAAGAGCTCCAAGACTGGAACGATTGGGATGCAAAAGAAGAAGAAGAAGAAGAGGGCCCAGACTTCCTGTGTTTCTTCTGTGACTTCAGGTACAGTTCGTGCGATGACTTCTTCGACCACTGCAGTTCGACCCACCATTTCGATTTTCGCGCCATTCGGAAAGCGCTGGGTCTGAATTTCTACGGCTCCTTCAAGCTCATTAACTTCGTTCGCTCTCAGGTCAGTGACTGAGCTGAGATATAAAGAAAGGAAATGAAAAAGAGATCAAATTTCAATAGAAAAATGGAGTGTTTTTTTTACTGTAATTTCATATGGAAGTGGTGATGGGATGAGAGTTGTTTGAGTAATTCTTTTCTCTTTCGTTTTCTTTTTTCGTCAGAAAGTTTTTTAGAATTCAATTTCATCATATAGTTTCTTCGGCTGAAAATGCTAAGAAATGTCCAAAATGGAAAATTTGGTACTTTATCTACAATAAAATAATTTAAATGATTTCGGTTGTTAGGATATGAATTAAAAACGGGTGAGAAAGAACAATCTTTGAATCCTTATTCTCTACAGTGATGGCTTAAGAGGATCGGCAACACGAAATGCCCAAACAAATAGTAGTAGTTTGCTGAGTTTGTATTGATTGTTGCGTTTAATATATTATCTTAAAAGAATTTTTATTCTTTTGTTAAGTTTATTATTTTTCTTTCATTTGTTGCTATGTGGTGTCTACTTTTTGTTTTCCGGCTGCATGATGGCTTATTGTTCTGTCTTAGGAATTTGAATGTTAATTTGCAGAGCAAAATGTTTTCCTTCATGTTATAGTTTTGGAGTTATTAGTTTCTTATTTTCTGTTGATAATTTAGGAAACACAAATGACAAGAGATAGAGAGCTTTTGTTGAACTGAAGTAAATTCTCATTGACTGAAACACAGCTTAAATAACAGGTACAAAATAATTGACTCAGATAAAGAAGGAACAACTAAACATCCCACTACTACCAATACTAACAGAGGTCTCCCACTACTACCAATACTAACAGACTTATCCCACAACTAGAACACCCCTATTGAATAGGTAGAACCCAACTGATTTCCTAAAACATAGGAACCAACGTTTATTGAATTACAAATAACATAAATAATTTCTAACATTTCCGCTTGTTTAATTTGTTTCCAGGTTGTGGAAAATAGATGTTGGAGTTGCGGGCTAACTTGTCAGTCCAACCAAGATCTACAGAATCATTTGCATGAAACAGTCAATTTCAAAGACGTTACACCTCTGTGGGATAATGATGAATATCTTAAACCTTTCTTGCAAGATGATTCGGTATTGTATAGTTTTGGTGAAGATGAAGAAGGTGAAGATGACTACACTGCAGTAGTTGACAAGGAGGAACTTATGAGTGATTTGAGGCATTTTGAAGAGATATGCATTGATCATGATATTCACGTGGAAAAGATTGCGATTGATTTTGATACCTCTTATGAAAGTGGGAAAAGCAATGTTGCTTCATCATCCAATGGCTACTCAAACAATGAGGATTCTCCCGGGAAGGTGACTATCAATGGTATGGATTCAGGAGAACATGTTGAGTCAGCTGGCAGAAAGACAAAAGAAAATAAACTAAGAGCATATATTCCAAATCATGGTTCAAAGGATGTCAAGAATATCAATGATGATTATTTTGGCGCTTACAGTTCATTTGGCATTCACAGAGAGATGATCAGTGATAAGGTATTCAATTAATCTTGAGGTTATTGGCAGAAGAAAGTTTGAACTGAAAACGTGTAACTATTTTGGTATTTTGTTGTTATTTAGACTCGTGTATTGTCATTGTGCAGGTAAGAATGGATGCTTATAGACAAGCTATTTTAAAGAATCCCTCTCTCCTAAAGAGTGCTGTCGTGATGGATGTAGGTTGTGGCACAGGTATACTAAGGTGAGACCACATGCTAGTTGCTTTCTTATGAAAGTAACAATTACTTGGTTCTTTGTGATTCTTTACTTATTATGGATCTGATCCCAGTGCCAATTGACAATATTGTGAAAAACACTCTGATGTTCACTTCCTGTATCCATGTTGTAACATTTCTAGTAGTTTTACTTTTCGAAATTGTTGTTATTGTTGAGCTTGGAATGTTCACTTTGTATGTTCGTGTGTGCACGGATCATGTGAAAACCTTTTGATAATTTCATCATGATATTAATTGGAGTACCATGGGAATGTTAGCAAGAAAGAGGGATGACTTTGGTTGGAAGGTACTTATTAATTCATGGAAAATGAGGACCTTGTCCCGTGTAAGGGGAAAGCATGTCTTTGTATTTGTTAATACTTCTGTAATTTGGTAGAACATTATAATTTTATATTGGATTCATTTAAAAGCAAAAAGAAAATTGACATGAGATTATTCCTTAAAGCTTGTTTTGTCACTAGGGATGTTATGGATTTTTATTAATGCTCTGTCTTTGTTTGTTCTATTGAGGTGATAATGTTTCTTGATTTACTGTATTGCTCATGAATCTTGTTAATGATATGATTTTTTGTTGCATTTGAACACTAGTAATGACTGGAAACTCTAACTTCTTTGATTTGGTCAGTTGAACATGTACTTTAGGAAAAACTTTAACATGGAATAATAATTGCTAGGACCGTCTCCTTAGGCAATATTTAAAAAGTGAAGGAAAGAAGAAAAGGGGCAGAAACCTTGGAAAAGGAAAAAGTTTTGTGGCCCTGTCAATAACATATGTAAGTTTGACTTTGTAGGATACTTTTTTTTTTATCGTATGTGTTTATCTAATGAAAATGGGTTGCAGAGCCCTGTATTGGCTTGGCTCTTGCAGCTGATGTAGAGATTGTTTTAAATGTTCCCAGGATCCAATCTAAAGTATCTCTGGAGACAGATTATATTAGAAGGTTTTTGCATTTTAATGTATATGAATACTATGGTTTCAGTTTAAACACTTCAAATTATTGAGTAGTTGAAAGATGCTAGTGACTGTATGGCTTGTTAACTAGCTACTGTTACTTTGTATTATCAATCAATTCAACATTGATGTGGTTGAGCCATTTACTTGTTGTCTTGCATACTTGCATAGAATTGCCAACTTTTCCTAAGGAAAAATACGACTGTCAGTCAATAGCCAGCCTACAGATATTAATTTCAGCCTTCAAATATTAATCTGTAAAAGCTGTAATTATGATGTTTATTATCAATGTTGCATTACTGGACAACGTATAATGCTTCTCTAATTTTTTTTCTTCTTCTCCTGATAGTCTCTTTGCAGCCCAAGCAGGGGCTTCAAAAGTATTTGCTGTTGAAGCAAGCGAGAAGATGGCTGCTGTGGCAACTCAGGTAAATTTTGCCCTCTTAAATCTGCTTCTACATGTCCTATCAGAGTTTGTTGCAAGTACATCATTGGTATATTTAATTGCAGATAGCGAAAGATAATGGTCTTTTGTGGAGTAACAGCCCTGGTGATAGTACTAACCATGGCACTGGGGTAATAGAAGTGGTTCAAGGTATGGTTGAGGAGCTTGATAAATCCAGACTAATTCAACCTCATAGCGTTGATGTGTTAGTGAGTGAATGGATGGGGTATTGCCTACTTTATGAGACAATGCTCAGTTCAGTGCTTTTTGCACGGGATCAGTGGTTGAAACCTGGTGGTGCCATTCTCCCTGACACAGCAACTATTGTGAGTTCTCTCTAGCCTCCTGTCTCTGAAGTCCTTCTCATTCTTCTTCAAATGTGGCTCTTAGGGTTGCTTTTTCCTTTTGTTTTCCTTTACATTGCTTTTAATCTTTTCCTTTTTTTTTGGGTTAGTTTGTTGCAGGATTTGGAAAAGGAGCTACTAGTCTTCCATTTTGGGAAAATGTGTATGGTTTCAACATGTCCTGTGTTGGCAAGGAGCTTTTTGAAGGTGCTTCCAAAATCCCTTTTGTAGATTCCGTGGATGATCATGGTTTAGTGACCAGTGCTGCTGTTCTCCAGGTTGGTGTTATGCTGTTATTAAATTTTGAGATATGCACATAATCTATTGGGTCTTCAATTGGTGTTGGATACATGACTTTGTGATGGGGATCAGTCCCTCTTTGTGTGCTCCACCCACTCCATGATACTCAATTTTTCTTCGTGCTCATCTTTTTTGTCGTGTTCATTATATTCATGTCTGTTGTATGATGAAGCATCTTTTGATAAGGAAAGGAAGGTTTGATGCCTATAATAAGATACCAAAACTAGAAAGAGAATCTGACTACTTATTCAAAGACAACCATAAATAATTGATAAATCACATTGGAACTCCATGTTCTAAGTTTGGATTATTTTCTGGATCTGAATTATTTATTATTTTTTTGCAATTTCAAATTATTCTCAATTGGTTGGCATTCTTAGTTTTCGTTTTAAATTTGTGCACTGTTGTCTGCGACAAATTACTAGCTTTTATCTTGTCACACATTGTTAGTATGACTATAAATGAAGAAAGAAAATGCAGAATATGGCAGTGGCTAGCACCCAAGCCTTGATGATAATCATAGATCAAAACTTAAGTATACAAGATTTAGGATAAACATAGGTAAGAGGGAAAAATCCACCTAAAGATTTAGTTTTTATTTATGCTGAATATTTAATCTAGAGAAATCTTTGCTCTTGTGATTTTTTTTAGCATCCAAATTTGGATCATCTCATGAATGTACAAGGCTGAGATATTATTATTATTTTTTTAATTTGAGCTTCAATTTTTGGGAATATATGAAGTTAAAGATTTTACGTCAAATAGAATGTGGTGTGGACTGTATAAGAATACCAGTGACTCAATCACATGGACAATGATTTTCCTCGCTTTTGTTTCGCAGAGCTTTGACTTGGTGACAATGAAGCCGGATGAAGTCGATTTTACTGCAAATGTTGAGTTGGAACCAAACTTGGGTGGTGCAGCCGGCAGCTTAACTGATTTGAAATCTGAAACAACCTGGTGTTTTGGAGTTGTGTTGTGGTTTGAGACTGGTTTTACCAGCAGGTTCTGCAAAGAAATGCCAGCTGTTCTGTCCACATCCCCATATACTCCCAAAACGCACTGGTTGCAAACAATCTTGACATTCAAGGAACCAATTGCTGTGACATCAGGAAAATCTAACATTGACAAATCAGCAGCGGTTGGCACTGAAGCTTGTCCTGCTGTGAGGATTCCTCTGCGCATAAGCATTGCTCGGGCTTCTCAACATCGTAACATTGACATTTCCTTAGAAACTGCTGGAGTTGATGCTCACAGTCGGAAACGAAACTGGCCTGTGCAAATTTTTAATCTAGGTTAGCGTAATGATCAAAATTTGGAATCCTGATTGCCCGTGCTGGAGTTGATCCTGATTGTGGGAAACACAGTTGGCCTGTGCAACATAGTAGTCGACATTAGTCTAATGATCCAGACCTATGATCAGCCCACTTGAAATCTTCCGTTTTGGCTGCTATGGTGGATTAGGTTTCCATCATTGGATTGTTTAACTTTGATTTTTCTTCTGGAGATTTTTGTAGCTTGTATTATGGTTTGCATATCTTGTTCAATAGTGTAAAACAGACAATCAGTTATGCCTTAACATTTGAGCTCTTCTAAAGGGATACGGTTTCAATTCGCTTCAGTGTATCCTGCCTGCAGCCTTGCTGTTGGTTTTATGTTGTAGTGAACTTCGTTAGCAGTTAACTAGAATATTTAGGATAATTCCTTGATTTATAATCTATAATCTATTTTCAATGTAATAAGTGCCAGTTTGGCATTACTTATTTGGGGTGATAAGTGATTTTTAAAAAATTTTGATAAGCCCAACCCGTTTGGTAAATTGTGAGAAAATCATTTATTATTAAAAATTGCTGTGAGAGAAAGCTATAAGGGAAAACAGCTAATGATGTGCTTTCATTTTCTGATTATGCAGGAATCAGTTTTGAAGAGGCGCTGAGTTTAATGATTATGCCGCAATCATTTTCTAATTACACGTAAAATCAATACCAACAACACTTTTGATAAAAATTTTACCAAACCCCAAACCGCTTTCTCTCACAGTTGATTTCTCTCACAGCAAATCTGACAGCGATTATTTTCACAGCACAGCAATGCCAAACTGGCCCTAAGTATGAAACAATTTAGCAAACACTTTTATGGAAAGAGTTACCTCGAGTCAAAAGCCTTGAAAGTTCTCTGCCGCCGGAGTTCCCAATGATTAAGAGCTTCTTTAATGAGTTGTAAATGAGTTTTTTTAGCAAATATTTAGAGGGAAGTTAAGAAATAGCAAGAAGGCATTTTTTGTTTCGGTAATTTACCACTTTTATCCTCCATGTAGTTTGAATTCCAAGTAATTCAAGGACATTCCTCAATTTCTGTTTACATGAAGGAGCATTTCAGTCCAATCTTACAATCCCTCCCAACCACTCCACAACCACATTCTCCCATCCCTCTTTCCCCTCCCGACCCAACACACTCCCCACCCTATAGCCACCCCCCAACCACCTTCTCCCCTCCAACCTCCCCTTCCCAACCCAACATTTTGCTCCCTCGCTCCACAACCACCTTTTCCCCTATCTCTTTCTATTATCAAACTCCTACCCCAATTCCATGCATTGCCCAAACCTCTTCTCATGAACCCAAATTCCCAAAAACAGAAGGCAAGAGATTAAGACTAAAAAGTCGCACAACTTTTTATTCAAGATTGGAGGTTAGGAACTTTGAGACTTGAAAGTAGAAAATTTGATCAAATGAAAACTACAGAAACCTTAAGACCCCGTTTGGTTCATGGGAAAGGAGGCTTGGGAATGGGAATTCAATTGCTTTCCCATATTTGGTAAGTCCATGCATAGGAAATGGTTGTCTGACACATGGGAAAGTAAGAGGGAAAGTGAAGCCTTCCTCTTAACTTGGGTTTTGTTTTCCCTCATCATGGGAAAGTTTGGGAAAACGAGCCAACATTAATGCACAATTTTCATGACTATTTTGTCCCTATGAACAATTTATAATTACAACGTATCATTAAATGCATTCTTTTTTTATTTGATTTAATATGGGTATAATTGGAAAATTATACAAACTTCATTTTCCATTTCTACTCAAAACAAACATGAGAAATGAAACAAAGTGAAATCTCCTGGTTACTTTCCCGACATTACCAAACGTGGGAAAGGAATCTTTCATTCCCATTCCTTGGGAAATGACATGGAAAATGATTTCCTCTCAAATCCATTCGGTGAACCAAACAGGATGGTAAAGTACAGGGACAAAAATGACTTTTAACCTTGAGAAAACTTAACTTCAATATACAACTCCTAAAATAAAAAGGGTTTTATGTGCTCTAGTATAAATTAGAAAGAAACATGTCTTGACATAAATTTTTTCAAGTGGGTGGGTTGTTGGAAGAAGAGTGGGTTGTGGGAAGAGGTGAGCGTTTGAGTATAATTAAAAACTTAATAAAACAAATAAAATAAATAAACTTATTATTGTGTAAACATTACACTTAGTTTTGGGACACACACCACAAATGAATGGGCCTCTTTAAGAAAAAAATTGGATTCTAACAATAGTTTTTCTACAATTCTAATAGTATTTTTAATTTTTTTTTTCTCAATATATGTATTGACCAATCTAATTTCTTGACAAATGATTATGAACTAATTGGGAAGCGACTTTGAGATTGGTTAGATTTCCTCATCCAAACACACGATAAAGTATTTTATTTTTTTTCTTCTAAGATTTGGCAGAGTATTCCAGGATTTATTTTATAATTTTGGACTGGAAGAGCTAGTTATTTATTTATATTTTCTGTTGAAGTAAAATATAGTTTATTTAAATGCAACTTTGGAGGATGAAATGAAACTGCCACATAGAAACTGGTTTATCTAAAAGAGGTCCCACCTTAAATACCCAAAGATTTTCAAGTAAGTCATTGTCAAGCAATCCACATGGCCTCAGAAAAGTAAGCAAATCCAACGGTGGAGAACCCCACTCAACTCTGATTTTTCCTCTGCTGTGCACTCACACAAAATATCTAGGGGCGCGCCAAACACCTAACGGACCTCACTGCAGATAACACGTGGCACCTTCTGATGCAATGCGTTTGTCAGTCGTTTCTTACTTACGTGGGGCCCAATCCTCCCCTCAATACTTTCCGTCTTCACAACTGCGCCCAAGTATTATATAAAAGACCACCTTATTTTTCACAACTCCACCTTCTCGCTCTCTCTCTAATCTAACCAGGTCCTATTT
Organism: Prunus dulcis; assembly: GCF_902201215.1. Taxonomy (NCBI): domain Eukaryota; kingdom Viridiplantae; phylum Streptophyta; class Magnoliopsida; order Rosales; family Rosaceae; genus Prunus; species Prunus dulcis. The sequence goes on from NC_047651.1 coordinate 4,300,359, forward strand.
CTCTCTCGATTTTTTATTTTTATTTTTATTTTTTGGGTGAATTTGTTTTTGGGTTTGATTGAATATGTTTTTGGGGTTATTTTAATTGTTGTTTTAATTGTATATTGGGGGTGTGATATGTGCAGGTGGGAATTGTAGAGGAAGATCTGATGTACTTACTGGGGGATCTCAACTATACAAAAGATCATGATGGCCCTTGAACAAACAGGTTCGATATTTTTTGTTCAAAGGGAAAATTGATTAAACTTGTACTCTTTGCAAAATTTGATCTCACAGTTACTGGTTTAATTCACAGTAAGATTGTTATGGTCGGTTTCTTTTGGATGGCGAATTATGTTATAAGTTTTTATTTTATGTTGGGTTTTAATCTTTTTGTATTTTTTGAGTGTTTGGGAGCAGTATGTTTGGTGTTATGTAATGTAATTTAGCTCGATTAGATGCAATAGGGGTGCAAGAGGGTAAAGGAGAAGTCTTTTGATGATGAGGTATGCTATCTGTTGGGACCGTGTAGATGATTGTAGCCTCTATATCCATTGGGAGATGAATGTGGTAGCAGATTGTGTAGGGGATGTGGGTTTTTGATTGCAGTGTAGAATTGAGATGCCAAGGCTGTGCTGTGCTTGAAAAAAATTTAGGATCAAAGAAACCGGAAACTTTTCATCTTATCTTTCATATATGAAAAAGAAATCTTTAGGTGTAGGTTTCTTCAATTTCAGTTGTAATTGTACAATTCAGTTGTCTATCTTAAATTCCAATGTGGGGGAGAATTTTGAGTTAAAGCCTTTAATACATTAAAGTGTAACTGTACTATCTTACAGAGGATCCTGCCATTTATTTATTTGATATTTTCAGTGTATTAAGATTGTTTATTAAAGAATGAGCAGTATAACTGGTGACTCTACAAAATAACTTGAAACTTCATTGATCCCTCGAAGCTCCTGTACATGTTGAATGTGAACTACTTTCTTTTGAAAGTATTTTGAAAGTTTGAAGATAAGGTGGAAATTGCTAAATTCTGATTACAATCAGTTAATGCTCATTAGAAGAAGTAGCTGATGTCCTCCAATAGCAGAAAATTAACCATGGTCCTATATGCTGCAATGTGTTGTCCAACTAGCCAATGGGAAAACAGGCCTTTACTGTTTCTGTTTAGGACTAGAAATCCCACCAACTGCAGCTAAGGTCCTGTTTTGGAGTGCTTTTGAAAGGGCTTTAGCGCTTTTTGACAAACAAAAACCGCTTCTGACTGCATTTGGTAGAACAATTTAAAAGTGATTGTGGGTTATAAAAGCACTTTTTGGAGAAGCACTTGAATTTTTAGCAAAATTTTTGATGTTCTTCTAACAAAAGCGCTTCTAACAATAATGCTTATGAGCAGATTACTTTCTATAGAAGCAGTCCCAAACGGGCCCTCGTAGCATCTTATTATTAGCATGTGTCCTGTTGTGCATTAGTTTGTTTACTTAGATTCTGTAATCAAATTGCACCCATTTTTAGTTACACCATCTTAAAGTTATATGATATTAGTGGGGGAAGGTGGAGATCAACATGGAGAAATATTGCATACATAGGGAGATTTTCTCTTGCCAAACTTTTTGGCATGTTTTTCAATCTTTACCATTAATCAGGTAGAGTCTTGTTTAAATGTGCTGTCCAAATTGGCATTCTGGTAACATGGTATGCCATGTATTTTGCTAGAAAATATTACTATATATGTTATAATTTGCTCCTGGCCATTTATTTTCATCTATACATTTTACTGAAAATTTGTATCTAGCTTAGGAAGTACTCACTACTTTTCTTCTATCTTTCTCTTGACCAATGTGTAGTAGCCACCCAGGCCTTGCCTTTCAAGATTTTAATAACCATTTCACTTTTCCCTATATTTGGGCCAGTTGGTTTTGACATAGTCCTTTTTCAGCCCTGTTAAGTGAAAGTTCAGTAACTCAGAAAAAAGAATTGCAGCCGAAATACCCAGGAAGTGGTTGAGAGATTCCTTATAGCAAATGTTGCTTATTCCCTTTATTGAACAGAAGTGTGATAATCCTATGGGTGGGTTCATGAGGACGGGAAAGAGAAGCCTCCATCATTTAGCTGCTTACTATTAATTTAAAAACACAAAAGGAAATGGATGCAAATTGATTTTTAATCTTTTTTTTTTTTTTTTTTTTTCCCTTCTCTTTTTTTTGAAAAATCCAGGAACTGCAATTTAGAGACTTAGAGAAACCATGGAATATAGTGCCCTGAGAAGTCCCACTCTCAATATGATCGCTCCAATTGATTGCTTCCCTCAGGTGTGGGTTCCACCATGCAGTCGATGTACGATTTATTTATAAAAAATAAAAAAAAAATAAAAAAAGATAAACAGAAATGAAAGAAAATTAATGTTTATGCCCTTTCTTTAGTTTAATTAAGAAACCTAGGGTTCAGGGTTTAGGGATTTAGAAAGCTTTGTATATCCCTGAGTCCTGCCCAATATGATCACTCCGATAGATTGCTTTATGCTCTGCCTTCATGTGTTTTTTTTCCCTTCATTTTTCTACTTTATTTTGTTCAAGTTCTCCACAACAAACAAAATTTGCCATTGTAGAACACTCCAGTTTCTATGAAAACCAAACTCCTTTGATGGGCAAATTTTTTCTGTAGAAGTATACCCGGCCAGAAAATTTAATACTGAAACTAGGTGTAACATAGGAAATACCAAGGAGCAAGAAAAGGAAAGGGTAGACTTCATGGGAGATTGAGTTGTTTTTTCCAAACACAATCCCCCTCCCTTTCCCTTATCTGTTTTCCAGACATTGAAAGTTGGAAGTTAGCGAACCTAATTTTCTCCTTTTTTCCTGCAACTTGTGCAGTTTGAATTCTTCTCATTTTGTCAGGCAATGAGTAAAAGTTGTTCTTGGCATTTGCCAAAGGTAGCTCAAAATTTTACAGTTTCCGTCTAAAATGAAAAGGCAAAGGAGTTTGAGGCAATGAGGTATAACATGTTCTATGTTCTAATTGAAGATTTAGCATTTGATAGAGTGGATCAAAACTCATAAGAATAGGTTTCTCACGGCCTTATTCCAACATATTGGACATTCTGTTCTTGGGTTTGTTGATGGTGATTGGTCACCAAATTAACCTATTGCATCAAACACATGATTTGCAATTTCTCCTTTTTTTTTTGGGATTTAAAAATAAAATAAAATACTAGAGTCACTTTGTATTGGACTTATACATCATTTCTACCACTTATGTGCACAAAAATGTATAACATGTCTAATTTACATTATATATGCTTTAATTCTGTGGGTAATGCACGTTCTTCTGGAAACTCTTAAAAACTCTTGTTTATTCTTTGGTGTTTGATCTATCATGGTTTATGCCAGTGTGGAATGTTCAATAACTTGGTATTTGTGTTTCTTCTAAGTTTATTTCTTTCCTGTTGCAGAAAATATGCAAAGGAACTGCGAGGCTTCCTTAAAATGCCTCCACAACAAGGGATTCCCTTACAACCTCCAATGTAATGGGAATCCCATTGAAGGATTTGCAGAGCATAAAGATGATATTAGTACTCACCCAGGTGGGGATGTTGCTGAGCCAGACCGTCCTGTGGGCGGTGAATTTCTTGAACCTCCAACTGAATGTCACAACAAACCTACCTACCATCATGATTTTGGATACTGGTCAACCTTCCATTTTGACTCCCAAAAGGTGCAACAGTGCCAGATAAATGCTTTTGAGAGCCAGTTTCATCCCTTTCCTGTGGAAAATCGATTTAACTATGTCCCACTCAATATGTTTGCTCAAAGTTACCCAAATGAGTTCCAGTTCCAAGATTTTCAGTATTTTGTGGTAATAGACTTTGAGGCTACCTGCGATAAGGATAGAAATCCCCATCCTCAAGAGATAATCGAGTTTCCATCTGTGATAGTGAGTAGTGTGACAGGCCAACTGGAAGCATGTTTTCAGACTTATGTGCGGCCAACCTGCAACCAGCTCCTGAGTGATTTCTGCAAGGATCTGACAGGAATCCAGCAAATTCAGGTTCGTCCTACACTTGACTTGCTTTTATTCATCCTTTGGAAGGAAACACTTTGTAGATTGCTTAGTATACTCAATGTTGCTACATTTGTGACTGTCAAAAATGGAAATGTTGGTTGAGTATTTTTATGGCCTTTTGTCGGTTCAATAAGTACTGTAAAACTGTAGTTCCATCTATGCTTGGTAGAACTGTTATTGTCCTTAATTTCAACCTCAGTTGGGGTACTTAATGACATGCGCTATGATCCTTCTCCAGTTTTTTGGTTTAATGTTGTGGGTTGTACAATGTAGAAGGTTGGTGGCTCTTTATAATATTATATGCTACGGGCACGGCATGATTTTGCTTAATATTGGTTGAGATGGATTTTCCTGTTTTCATGCCAATTTGTTTTGTTCTGTTTTGTTTGTTTCTTTTTTTGGTATTTAGTTACACATACAAGTTCAAGCCTGGAAGAAGTTGGGTCATAACAAATTGCTGATTACTTTGAACCTTATAGTCATTGTGAAGATAAATCCTATAGGTTCATCTACTGCATAAGTGTTGGATCATCTAATTGGTGATAGAGGATAGATTGTAGTTCTCACCGTAGCTGCATGGCCAGATTATATGCAACGATGTTTGGAAATGTGCATCCTTTAGCTGCAAAAGACTTGAGCACATGTGTCTGTAGGTACTGCGTGGTTGGGGACTGAAACAGAGTAACTGGCATGGAGGGTACATGGAGATTTACAAAAAATGTGATGAGCGTTATGTTCTACAGCTTAATTGGGTTTAAATATAACTAGAAGGGCTAAGGGTTGTCTTCTTGTTATTGGTGGTCTTTCTAGAGGTGCTGGGAAAGTTGAATTTTGCTGATAAAGTTCACGTAAGAAAAACAAAAATAGTAAATTTGTGTCTTTTTTAGTAGCTCGTGTGGAGTAAATGGTTCAAAATCAAAATGAGTGAATTTTTTATATATTTTATATATACAGCCAAAACACACCTTAAATCTATTATTGGTTTCAAATTTGATTTTCTATCCAAAAAGCTGTGATAAACAGCTTGTAAGAAGGATTGTATCTTTCTGCTTCCTGATTGCTGTCTCTAGCTGAAGATTCTTCTCTTCAGAATAACAAGACAGGAAGGGGAAGCTGCTTTTTCTCATAGGATTTGGGACTACTCTTCTGAAGTCATTTGTAATCCTATTCAGCATGACAATAAAAACCTATGTATTAATTTTTATTTAGGTAGGGGTCCATTGGTTGGTGCAAAGTACAATAGCATATTGTAACACAGGACTCTAGCTTCATCTAGTCACTTAAAAAAAAAAAAAAAAAAAAACTATAGAAAGGATACAGATCACTTCTCTTTAGACCTACTTCACTCTGACTAGCACCGGTCTTGTTTGTTGGTTCTTTATGCATATTGTAGCTTAATTAATATTTTGAATCGCTCTTCTTGGACCATGTTTTAGTGTGTCTAGCATTGGGCTATGGGTTTTGAGTTTTTAATTTTTGTGCAAGTGTACATCATTTTTACTCTCCCACCCAACAGTGTGCGAGCCTTGACATAATGGTACAATTGCTCCATTGGGTTCTGTAAGGGAAATAGTCTCCAGAAGTGGGGTATGGAGGGTTCGCATGGAGTCTCATTAACTGGGCTACATTTTTTTCTTACCCAACGAAACTGGAAAATGTCTTGTGTACTTGCCTTTCTCTTTCTTCTTTTGTTAATTTGTAGTTTCGTACGATTTCCCGAGTTTTCAGCTTTTGATTACTCCATTGACTTGAGCTTTTTGTTATCGCTTCTCATCTTAAATTTTGTGGAGGAGCTGTTCTTTCAGTTTATAGAAGAATATTTCTTTGACTGTGACATGTTTAATTAAATTTTTGTGAAAAAGGCATGCTTTATCTCTTGCTTGGGTGCACCGTGCACTTATGGTTTTACTGGTGCTTATACCAGAAAGTGAATTTGGTGATGTCCTGGATGAGATTGGAAAATGGTCAGGTGGTAGGAAAAAAGTATATTCCTTAGACCATTCTGAAAAACTTGACATGATATGTTAGTTGATGTGGTATTAAGACCGGTGGTTAATTATAGATTCTGTGGTATTAAGACCTGTGGAACTAAGCACATTTTCTCATTTTCAGTGTTAAAGGATGCGGGGGTTTCCATTTTAAAGATAATAATAAATAAATGGTTTCACGTTAATTTTGAGGATTTCTTATGTTTCTCCCTCCCAAAGGTAAAATGCAGGAATACCCCTCCAGCATAGAGATTTTGTGGGTTTGGTTCTGAAAGTGAAGTTTGTATGAAGTTATAGTTAGTTATTGTTCAGGACAATTGTGGTTTATATTTTCATTTGTACAAGTGTATTGTACTGGCACAGTATGTGTGTAAAGTAGTGCCAGTACAACACACTTGTACAACACATATTACTGAGTGAATCAAGTGTTGTACTGGCAGGTTAATCACTAGTCTTTGAATGCTGGATGTAATGCTATGAAAATTTGCAACTTTATTTGGTGATAGAACAGAACAAGATTAGATTGTGTTGTTCATGTACACTTTATATGTGTCTACGAATGGTTTCTGGTGTTCTTTCTCTCTCAGTAATATGAATCTTGCTCTTTCTTTATTTATTGTGAGCCTTTAAATTCATTTGTTGCTGAATTGGGTATTATTGGCAGGTGGATAGAGGAGTTACCTTAAGCGAGGCCCTTCTTAGGCATGACAAATGGCTTGAGAAGAAGGGAATAAAGAACACCAACTTTGCTGTTGTGACATGGTCAAACTGGGACTGTCGGGTTATGTTGGAATCTGAGTGTCGATTCAAGAAAATTCGAAAGCCTCCTTATTTTAACAGGTGAGAAATGCACAGATAAAATAAGCTATTGTTCGTTGGACTTAATTGTGTAATAAATAGAATACTACATTTATTTAGGATATGATTTCCCCACTCCCCTTTTATCCACTTACACTCCCTTTTTCTTTTTAATACTTTTTAATCAATTTTGTTCCTTCTCTTTCCTATTCTACTCTTACCCTACATTAATTTCTTTTTACTTCACTTTTATTTTAGTTATTTTTCTTTATACTTAATTTTCCAACTTGCACTCCATTTTCAGTATTTTTTTTTTTCCATTAATCGAGTAAGAAATTAAGTTTTGTTTTCCCCTTTAATACTGAAAATGGATTGTAAGTTAGAAAATTAAGTATAAAGAAAAAGAAATAATATAAAACTGGAGTAAAAAAGAAATTAATGTAGGGTAAGGATAGAATAGGAAGGAGAAAGAACAAAATTGATTAAAAGGTATTAAAAAGCAAAAGGGAGTGTAAGTGGAGAAAATGGGAGTGGAGAATTCAGCTCCCCTTTAACATATACGGAAATCATATCATATAAATGTTCTCATATTGTCCTCATATTGTCCTCTTGATCTTCTCTTGATAGATGGATCAACCTAAAGGTTCCTTTCCGGGAGGTTTTCGGTGGTGTTAGGTGCAACCTGAAGGAGGCAGTTCAAATGGCAGGCTTGGCATGGCAGGGCCGTGCTCACTGTGGCCTGGATGATGCGAAAAACACTGCTCGCCTACTCTCTCTGCTTATGCGTAGGGGCTTCAGATTCGCCATTACAAACTCTTTGGTGTGGCAGACTGCTGATCGCCCATTGACATTGAAGCAATCCTCAGAGCACCTGTCACTGCCACATCACCCCCTGAAACTGAAGGATATGAGTATTCCTCTGTTCCAGTATCATCACCCAATCTGTTTCTGTGGGGTGAAGAGCAGCAGAGGTATGGTTCGGAAGCCAGGTCCAAAGCAAGGGAGCTTCTTCTTTGGCTGTGGGAACTGGACCGCCACTAGAGGTGCCCGCTGCCATTACTTTGAATGGTCTTCTCCATGATTGAAAGTAAGAAAGGATTCACGATCTTTCAAGATCTTATCCTAAGCTTTTTCTAAAAATATCTTCTGTAAAAAAGAGAAAAAGGAAAAAAAGAGAAAGGATGGAAGTAGGGATTGTCTCCTAGCGGAAGCAAACATGCTTTTAGCTGCTTGGTGAGGTTTCTGTTTCAACCCTGAATAGATATAAATAGTTGGCTCAATTGCTAAATTATGTCTGCCAAACATTTAAGTACTCTGAAGGGAGAGCTTCAACCTGTAAAGCTGACTTGATGTTGACAGGAGAACAATTTGGGAGTGAGGAATTGGGTAGTCATTTAGGAGGATGATGCTTCTGCATGCTTAGAGGTCAAGGCATGCTAAATTATCTTAAATAAACTATGAAATAGGGAGACTTGGTTTTCTTAATGAAATTTCTAATGGGAATCAGTAGAGTTGATGTGCCCAGTTTGCTTGCTATTCTTAATTCCGAATGGTTTTGAATTGCCCATGGATTGATTGGCATAGTTGATGTAAAATCCAAAGAAACTTGGCCATTCCCTTGCAACTTACGTTTGGTTTCTCTCTTTTCTTTTCGACATTATTACGTGCATTGAATTATTTTTTTTATTTTTTTTATTTTTTATGAAAGAAACAAAACAAAATTACAAAGATCCCTAGTGTTCCCAATACGTCAAATATCATTTTAACCTGCCACAATGGAAGAAAAATTAGAAAATCAGACACAAGGTTATGAATAACTTGTTTTAGTTTAATTTGGTTGGTCAAAGTAAATCATGTTTTAGCTGCAATTTCAGTTTAAATAACAGATGCATGGTCGATAGGAAAAGCTCCACCAATTGTCGCATTACCTTGCAAATCTCTTATAACAAAATCTATCTGTCCAGTTCTTTTACCAAACCCATCAAAATGTAACTTATAAAATTGTGATCAAGGAGGCAGCGGTAGATCAGCTGAGGAAACACCATCGATCGAAACCCACTAGAATGAATTCAGATCCTTGGTGTTTAAATACATCCAAAATTACGACATTTACTTCAGATCTTATTATTTATTACTAATTTTTAAACGAAACGGTACAGAACTCATTCAACGGTACATAACTCATTCAAGAGCGAAACCAAACTCCAATAATTTTGTTTTCATCATTTCATGTCGACTTGGCAATTTGACATCCTTTGGAGATGCTTTTGGAGAATCGGGATACAATTACTTGAACCATAGAAAGGCAAGGAAAAAGGGAAAAACAAAATTTTCATTAAATTAGCTAAGGATTCTCCTACCACCTAACATGGGAAAGGGGGCCTGTGGTGGCCATTCTACATAACTTGGCCGCTCATCATTCAGCACCCCGTGTCATAAACAGAAGAAAATGTATACAACTATGAAGAATATAAAAAACAACTGGATTTACATACACAGAAAAGCTATAACTATACAGCCGTCAGATTATAAGTCAGGTTGCTCAGTTTTCACTGGTGCTTCTAATGACCCATTTTGATTTTGAAGGTAGAGGCTGTTGGCCACCATAGAATCACTGACCAACCCCACATCGACATTGTCGAAGTTGAGAGTGCCTCTCAGCTTTCGCGTACTGAAAAAAATCAAAAAAATGCAATACAAAATGCATCAGAAACATTCATTTGGTAAACCTTAGTAAAATATTAATAATATCATCCATAAACTAATAATAATAGTATAATATACCCATTCAAGCGGTTGTTAATGGCAGTGAGATCTTTTGAAGGGCTTTGATACGCATGGGTGCTCTCTCCAACACAAGCATAATAGCTTTTTGAGCTATGCGAGATCAAAGCATCCATCTGTGGACAGTTCAAAATATCAAATTTGCCTGAGTTAAACGATTGCCTATAACATGTCACTGAGCTTCACTAAACCCCCATAGCAAGTAACAAAATTGCAATGTTTGACCCATCAAAGACTGTTGAGATTCAAGATTAAAGTAATAGAAAACTAGTTATGTTAAATAAATTGGTGACCAAAACATAGTACCATAACTTTGCGTTAAAAATGACTTCTTTGATTCTAAGAGGCAATTCATATATGTGAATCAACATGTTAGTGGTAAAAGTAAACAAAACAATTAAATAAAGGAAAAGCCATGATTCTAGAGAACTAAACAACTAAAGAAGTACCTTAGATGATCGCAATGGAGAGACATAAACATTGTGTGCTGCAGATACTTTCTTTGGAGACATATCAGGGAGAGTTGGAAAAGTGGACACTTTAGGTGATCCTGGACATTGAGCTAATTCACCAGTAAAAAATACAAAGATGAGCTTATTAGGGAAGGGTGGAGATGAATATTCCAAAAGAAACAGAAAATAAATTGTGGCAGTTACACATAAGTTTTAACAATCACATACCATCATTGTTATTATTTGCTTCAGGAACTACGTTAGCTCTTGTGGTTGTTGGACCAGCAGATCCTAGCTCAACAAGCAGAGATTTCACAGAAGGAATGAATATTTCATTGTAAAATGTAATGACATCGACGTGTTCCTGTGCTGGCCTCTGTTTCCAAAACATGAGAAGGGTTGGGATCTATCCAGAAAACCAACAGTCATACAGCAAAGTTTAGGCAACATACCCCATTGCGGCGTGCTGGAGGCCAATCAACATACACACTTCGAAAAACTAGGGATTTACATTGTGGTTGCTTTCTATAGTTATGTATGATTTCCCTAAATGTCAGAGTAAGTTGAGAAATCTACAACCAGAAAACAGTGGATGTGTAAGAAAAGAAGAAAATTATTTAAATCCCATAAAACTGTCAGAAGTAATATCACACCTTCGCAACTCCATAAAAACAACAAAGAATAATCTGGTCGATATGGCGGTTAAAAAAGAGAGATGTCCGCTGAACAAGGATTTGTTGAAAGAGACGATAAACATTCTCTCTGATCTGCTGAGACAGTTGCATCCTTTCAACCATACCATTGATTCTGACAGCCGCCAGCTTGACTATCTAAAGACAAGAAATGTACTACGTATAAAGCAGAGGATAAATTGTAACGAAGCAGAATTATGAGGTCAAGTGACTACACATGCCAAACAAAAAGATCTTCATTGGGATATGAACAATATCTACAACACACACCCTCTTCAATCAGGCAGATCCTCTGATTATTTACAGGAAAAATAAAAAGAAAACTATTTTGCTGGAAAAGAGCCTCGCACCTTGCTAAAGAAAATACTAATTCCAGTTTCTGCACATGTTTCCCCTCCACCTCCTGGATTTGGCCGAGTTGGACTGCACACAGGAATTTCAGAAGTATAATACCAATAAGAGAACAAATGGAGCAGTATGTGTCAAGATTTCATAGACGGACCAGCGGCCCACTACCAACTGGTCTAACACCAATATTGTCCCCAACTTAACCAAATGCACATGCAGGTGTGGAACTATTCACTTATTTATTTTATTTTATTTGGTCAAGTTTCTGATGTGGGACTTTACATTCTTCAACAGTAAGTTGCTACAAAGAAATAGATTTACTAGTTCCTGGGACAGCGAGACTGATACCTGGCAAATGCAGACTGTAAAGGAGGCGGTGGCAGTTTTGACTTAAGGTTACTTAAGGCCAGAAGACGATCTTTCACAGGCGATGTAAAGGAATTCCGCTCCAATAATACACTTCTATAATCCGTGCAGAGTCTCTTTGGAGACCTGATATCTCCATTCTGACCTGAAAATTAAGAATAAAAAGATGAACTCACCACTTCGGCACATTACTAAATTGTCTGCCACTAAGTTGATGTAAATCCATTTCCAATGTCCATGGACTTACGTGGGCCATATTAAATAGAGGGACCCCCATTAGAACTTCAGATTTAAGAAGAGGGGTATAAATACAGATAAATATACGTGTATATATAAAGTAAATACCTGGTGAATTCTCATGCTTCTGTAAAGAAGGTACCGGAGGCAGCCCTCCACATGAGAAGTTAATTTGCATGGCAATTTCATCCAAAGATGGCATAGGCTCTGCTAATAACATAAGACGATTTATTTCTGCTGAGAGAGCTGGTCTTGCAACAGTCAAAGAATTATACATCGAGGAACCCTTTTCCCATACCATGCTCTCCAAAAGCCGTTCTTCCAATGAATTCAAATGTCGTCTTAATTCTCTTGGGAGAGATTCCTCATGTCTAATGAAGCTCTCTATCACCTTGCTAAGATCAAAAGCTGTAATACCTGTCCTCTCCAATACTGCTGGAAACAACATTGTGACAGTCTTATGTGTTGCCAGGACTAACTCTGCAGAGCAGGCTAGCATGCATCTATGGAACCTCTCATTCGTTAATAAAGAGGTCAAATTCGTTGCATGCAGTATTTGAGCCTCTGCCCTACACATTGCCTCCAAAACTCTATAATAAAGTTTGAGTGCTTCCAATCTCCGTTGTTCTGCCCAGATGTTGTCCATGAGGTTAGCACCTTGCAGGCTACCAGTTACACATCGTTCTCCCAAAGAAATACTGGGAAATATAGCCTCCAATATTACTTGTGCCCTGCGTATCACATCATTGGTAACGTCCCTATCACATGATGCCAGGAATCCCTCCAGCTCAGTTGAGGGTTTCGATGGGAGTGGAGAAATAAATGTCCGAAGCCACTTTGCAGTTGTCATTGCAGTGCTCACAGGGGTAGCTACCATCTTTGAATTAGCACCACCATTAACATGAGATGCAGGAGAGCGATGGGGAGAGAGTGGACTTGTAATTGTCTTTGTTGGGGAGGCAATGGAATCAACTTTCCTCTGTCATAACAGAATATATGAAACTATCAACAAATGCGCTCTACACAAAATGGAAGCAATGGAAGAAACAAAGAAGAACATTCAAAATAAAAAATGCATGGACCTGAATGGTGCAATTTATTAAAAGCATACCTTCACACCAGATAAATTCATGGATCCTCCAGAAATGCTCCTTGAACCAAGTAAGCTATCTTCTTCGTTGATGAAGACTCTCTCATCAAGTTCACCCTTACTCCGAATTGCATCATCATAATCTTTTTCTAGAATATCTAAACTGGATGACAATGATGGCTCCTCCATAAGACCTTCAAAGTAGGTCAAACCATCTGCATTAAACAGGAACAGATCTCAGAATCATTGATAAATGACAAAGGAACCTGTGATTTGTGTACAAAGGAGAAAATTGTCAATCAAACCTGGATCCATATTCTCTAGATTTTCATGTACACACTCAGACGCTGAACAGGGCTTCTTCTTCAGAATGTCTGCTATTAAAGCATTAGCCATTTCCATTGTATTTCTCAACTCATCTTCTGAGGTGTCATAAATGTTGCAAAGGGATGCAAGCAGGTCCACACCTTTGCCGCCTTTCTTCACTGAATTGGACATTAACCAAATCAGCTCCAACGAAGAATGCCAAAACGGAAACCCACCCCAAAAGATAAAGGGAAAAAGCATGGGGGAGATGAACAAAAGCCAAAGAAAATTTGAAAAATTAAACATCCCTCCTTTAAAATGAAATGAAAACATACAATACAAAGTGCTAAATAAACCAAATGAAAGTATTACCAAAGTGTGTTGAATCATGGATGCTGAATTTTCTGAAGCGAACAGGAACATGAATAATTAAAATTGCCTGTAAAAGGGAAAACCAAGTGGTAAGAGAAAATACACGTTAATGTAGGAAGCCAAAAAGCATATATGTATGTACATAAATATATACATATATATATACATAATATAACATAATGTTTTCACACTTCTTAAGCAACCTATCTCTTGTTTACTGTAAAATTGAAATTAATATTATGTTTGACATTTCAAGTAACTGACTGCCATCCTAATATCACTAACTAATATAAGTAATACAGTAATGCAACTGACCAAAATGGCAACCAATCCATTTGCGCAAGTCAACAGGTCCTTAAATCGGCTGAATACGTGTACACGAAGGGCCAAAAACAGCAACCATCCAAAACGATGATACTCCGACACATAGCCAGTGCCACTGGCAACAGCTGACTGCTTATCGGCATTTGCATCACTTGTCAAGAAGAATTCTCGGTATGCACGTTTGTAGTACCTTGAAGCATTAAAAATTTATGATAAGACTCTATCAGCTTAAAACCTCTCACATAACGAAAGCAATTCATACTGAACAAAGTGCAATGAAACACATTTATTACACGTACAACGAAACATCAAACATGACCTCCGCCTAAAATGATGCAGCACCATGCATACATGACCTCTGCCTAAAATGATGCAGCACCATGCATAGTTCGCAAAATATATGAATGAAATTATGCTGCATATGTCCCTTGGATCATCTCAATGTGATTACTAATCTGGTCTGAATTAAATGGAAATCAAACTAATGGTAACTTTTCGTCCATATAATGTTAATTTTGTGCTAAATATCAATGTGGAGCATGCAAAAACATGGATTGCCAGACTGCATAGGAAACACACCCCTGTAGGGTCTTAGTGATTTCAGCATATCTATTAAAAGTTCATGAAACTGCAATTAGATAGACAGAAGATCAAAAGGAGTCCTCCATAGGGGTGTTGCATGATGTACAACAGGTTTCAACCATGTAGTCAACTATCCTAAAGATCAAACCACACCACTTTAGTGTACTTTCCTTTTATTCATTTCCTATTGTTTTAACTCTTTTTTCGCTAGGTCAGGAAAAGCTTAGAAGCATGAAAATGAATCCAAAGGGCAGGAAAATAGATTGAAAGGTAGACAATAAGTTTAATGCAACCCAGATTTCTAAATATATGTAATCATCATGTTACAGAGCAGAAAAATCATAAATGCTCAGGAAAACCCTAAACCTTAAGTTTTTAAAGTATAAGAAGTCCATACTGCTCACCAGTCACAACTCAATGTGTTTTCTAGAAATAAAGAATAAAGCTTAATAAACCACTAAAGCAGCGTTCCTAGCATCAAGTTAAATCTTCACTATTCAAATTAATTTCATGTGCCTATAGCATTCAGTGACAACAGTTAATGGTAGCATGAATTAATTCATAAGGCTCATCACTAAACTGGAAGCGTAGTATTTCACAACATAACATAAAAACCAGGTTGTTTTTAACACCATATACTTATAAGGATGAGATCAACAAATTAGTTCTGGTGCTATTAGTCAACCTTAAAGAATTAAGTGAAGATATCAAAGAAGTTGCATTACATATTTCTTTTATCGTCCCTTTTGTAATGAACATTATTGCTAATCAATTTCACAGTCCAGCCACCCATTTCCACTACAGCCTAATAAACGTTTTGCCATGTCAAGCCACTACCATTAATTTCCATATCTGACATCACCACACATGCAATACCACATTATTAGTTTCATCCTAAGTATAGAGATCTTACACAAGATAATGCAAAATTTTAAGAGAGGAAAAATTCTTAAACCATCAGACATAATAATACATCAGGCACAATGGTGCAGAAGAAAGGACACTCACTTGCTTAACAGGCTCAAGTACACAAAATTTGCCTGCAACTCTTTTGCCTAATAAATTAAGAAGTCAAACTCATGAGCAAAGGATCAAGTAACTTCCTGGAAACAGAAAGTCCAAAGAAATAACAACACAGTCTTTACAAGCATAAGCTAACTCTCTGACAAGTCAATACCTCAAGTTTGTTTTCCCAATCTATGCCATAAAGATTACTCAAAATCGGGCCAGCCTTAACAACAAACTGAGGAAGCTCCTTGAAAAAATCTACAATGCTGTAAAACACCCCAAAAAAAGAAGAAGATAAGATGACAAGAATTGACGAGAAGCTAATTGTAAGCTAAAGCGAAAAAACAGATTGGCAAACAACATACTTCAGCTTCACAGCTCTCAAAATTTGGAAGAGAGAAAAACCATTATCATCAGAGCTCAGCTGAGAATTGTCTGAATTCTTCTCACTCAATGTTTTCACGGAGTACAAAACAAAGGCAAACCAGAACCTTTCTGCTTCTTCAGGCTGTACAGAAAATGCATTTAAGTTACAACGAGTTCAGATTTAAGCAAGTCTTCCAGCAAAACTATCCAAAAAGATATCACCTCAGACCTTATTTCAACATAACACAGATAATGGCTATACAATGGGAAAATGATTAAAACACATACTGTTCCATTTCCAATAGCCGAAGCATTTGATATTAATAGATGTTTCGTTTCTTTGAACAGCTTCATAGCTTGCGTGTAAGGATTCTCATCCAACGACAATCCATTCTGAAATTAGAAACCATATATATTCACAGGAACTAAAATCAAGAAATGACAATGGAAACAAAGAAAGAAATTCTAAAAGTAAACGAAAGTATAGTTTATAAACTAAACGTTACAAACAAAATGACATTTATAATAAGAAACAACAAAAGGATAAATTCGATTACAGTAAAAAGGGTAAAAAGTGGCAACCTTGCACAAATCAGTAAATCGAGCTCCGACGGGGTCTGAATCTCTGCTTTCGGAATTTGAGCTGTTGGAAGCTGAAATTTCAGGGTTCGTATCTTCCATCTTCACCATAGCAGGTGGACTCATCTAAACCCTAGCTGAACCAAGCCAAAAATCAAAATTACCACCAAAAAAAAAAAAAAGTTCATTTCAAGGGACAATTTCTTATAAAAACAAAAGAAAATTGAAAGGTTTTTACGTGAATTACAGGATGCAAGTAAATGAATTGCAAAACCCCACTATTAAAAACACCCAAAATCCCCACATCCATGCCCAGAAAATAACGAAAAAATTTCCAAAACCCAAACCCAAATTCTCACTGTGCCCGACCCGTTTAGCAAGTGATTTTGTTTATCTCTCTCTTCGGAAAAATTCAAGCCAAGTTTATACTCCAAAAAGCAAAAAAAAGTAACATTTCAAAGAACAAACAGCCAACAAGCACAAAAAGCATGACAAAAAGAAAACGAGACCCAAAAATTGCATCTTTTAAAAGAAAAAAAGAAAAAAGAAAAAGCATAAGGAGTTGCTTTCGAGGTGAAACCCGTGGAGATCTATCTATCTGATCTCTTACCCTGAGCTCTAAGACAGCAGTAGATCTGTCAATGTAACACACAAAACGATGGCGTTCCAAAGCAGAGCCCTCTCTCTCTCTCTCTCTCTCTCTCTCTCTCTCTCTCTTCTCTCTGTGATTTCGAACCCTATCTATCTTCTCTTCCTTTCTCTCTCTAATTGGTTTTGGTTTTAGGCCTCTTTTTGGGGGAAAACCGGCATGAGGTCGCGCGGGAAAAACAACATGCCATGCCATCATGAATCACATACATACACACATCCGCAGCCAATGGCATTCGGCCACGTAATCCAGGTTAGGTGTTTTTTACCGCCAAAATTTCTCACCGTTACGACTGACGAGATTCGCTGCGCGGAATGTAATTGAACCTTTCCTCTGCCGTTACGGCACGGTGACGAAAGTGTTTACTGTTAGGTACATTGACGTATAGTCCTCTCGGTTAAAACGAAACGGCCCACGGCCCACATGTGGGAGGGGCGGCGCCCACTGGGGTTTTGTCGTCTTCCGGCATCTGAATGTCGTTTTCTTCCCTTCAGGGCCCACTCAACAGCCGCATTGCTTTAAGTTTTTTGGGACATTATTGATTCAGCCCATACCGAGGGTGTATTCATAGGACAAAAGTTTTAGTAATTGGACAATAACACCCCTCTTTTTTATTTATAAGCGCCGCCCCGGCCCCGCTGGGGTGGGTGATTACTTTCAATATAGAGGTGTTCTAACCATATTCGGCTAAAAATGCTAGAGACACTAAAATATTTTCTTAGTCTCTAAGTAACCATACCCGGCTAAAAATGTACTTCAAATATAAATCTCTATATTCTACCATATTTATGCTAGCTAAGTAAATAATAGTAAAATGAGATCAAATTTTGGTAATGACTTTTATGCCTAGTTGTTGATTATTTTTTAGCTGAGAGAAATGCTTGAATATATAGTAGGCGTGTAGTATTTTTCTTATACTCATAACTTAATCATATGATTTCTAGTATCTTCTGTTACATACTTCAATGTTTCTCTAACTAAACCTTGAAGAAAATATGAGTTTTAGATTTTTTCTTAAGTATAATTTTTTTTCTTTACTAATTAGTGTTTGAGATAAACAGTATTTCTGTTTTGGTTTTAATACCAAGAAATTGTATTTTGTTTTGGATTTGGCCAAAGTGGAGACCCAAATTCATTGACCCACCTTACATTAGTCACTGAAGGGACAATTATACCCTTTTTATTTAAAACCCTGACCTAAATTCATTGCTCTCTCTCTCTCTCTCTCTCTCTCTCTCTCTCTCTCTCTCTCCGCATCAACGACGACCACATCGCCATGATCTGCGATCATGGATCCAAGATCGAGAGGTCGATATGCGATGGAATTCTCAAACTGCTTGACCCGCGGCTCATCCCTTTGACATTCACTGGCGACTCCAAGGTCTTCTAGCTCAAGATGAAAGACATTGTGATTGCTATCTTGCTGAGTTCAAGATTGATTGACTTGTGGCTCATCCCTTCGAATAACAAAGATTAGAACATCCAAGGTTCCAATCTCCAGTTTTCGTGTAATGTTTTTTTGTTAATTGCTCAGATCTTGTGATATTATTTTCATATCAGACTTCACATCAATGTCAAGCCCTGATAATCTTATGACTTGTGTTTTTCTCTCTCTTTGTGAAGCTTATGAAAATTTGTTATTTTAAGAAATATTGAACTGATATGGATGCACATTTAACTAGTGATGTTACTTTTGTATAATTTTTTATTTCTATAGAATTTCAGTCTTGTTTATGGTTGGTGTTTTCTATCCCTTCCACATGTTCACCTCACACCTTTTAATGAGATTATCCTTTTCTTTAGCCAGTAATGGCTAGTCATTGCTCTGATAAGTAGGGCTCTTAAAGTGTATCTTCGGGTACAGTTATATATGAACTATCACTTCCTCTCCCAATTTGCTGTCATTTCTTTTAAGTGAAAGTGGCTTCTCAATTGGTCATTTGTTTCTATGAATTGCTTATTAATTTTTTATGTAACCTTCATGTTAGATTTTGCACGTTTGAATTTTCAAGGCTTTTACGTTGCAGTCTTGGAGAAAGATGATTGTTGATATCTGTAGCATCAACAAGGTAGTACTGAAATGAAGCTGTTTGTAGGGAGTCGATTTTCCAGTTTTCGTGTAATGTTTTTTTTTGTTAGTTGCTCAATTCTTGTGATATTAATTTCATATCAGACTTCACATCAATGTTTTGATCTATTGTTTAAATCTCCACCTTGCATCCTTACTATTTTAGTCGTTGATATCTATTGTCAATGGTATTGCAAAACTTTTTGGTTTAGCTTTTTGGTGCATGGGTTTGAACTTTTTGATTTGGAAATGGTATTGCAAAACTACATTGTACAGGTTCTGCATTGTAGTTTTACACAAACTGCATTGCAGTTTTGAAAACTGTATTTCAGTTTTCATTTAATTACAAATTGATTTTTGTTCTTTCCTTGGCCTTCAGCCTCACCAGTTTGAAGAGTAGAGGCTACCCAGATGAGGAATTGAGTGGGCAAGAGAAGAGTAGAACTACCCAAGAGCAAGGGAACTCAAAATTGGACTTTCGGAAACTGCATTGTAGTTTTCATTTAATTACAATTGGATTTTTGCTCGTCCTTGGCCTTCAACCTCACCAATTTGAAGAGTAGAGGTTACCCAGATGAGGAATTGGGTGGGCAAGAGAAGAGTAGAACTACCCAAGAGCAAGATAACTCAAAATTGGACTTTTGGAAACTGCATTGCAGTTTTCATTTAATTACAATTGGATTTTTGCTCTTTCCTTGGCCTTCAACCTCACCAATTTGAAGAGTAGAGGCTACCCGTATGAGGAATGAGGTGGGCAAGAAAAGAGTAAAACTACCCCAAGAGCAAGGGAACTCAAAATTGGACTTTTGGAAACTGGAAACTGCATTGTAGTTTTCATTTTAATTACAATTTGATTTTTATTCTTTCCTTAGCCTTCAACCTCACCAATTTGAAAAGTAGAGGCTACCCAGATGAGGAATTGGGTGGGAAAGAGAAGAGTAGAACTACCCAAGAGCAAGGGAACTCAAAATTGGACTTTTGGAAACTGGAAACTGCATTGCAGTTTTCATTTAATTACAATTGTTTTTGTAGTTGTTTTTTTTTTCAAAAACATAATTGATATCTACATTGTATTTTTGTTGCAGTTTCTGTTTTTATTTGCAGTTTTTGTGTGAATAAGTGTTGAAATGATTTTTTTATTTTAAATATCGTTGATTATTGATATAAATATTGTATAACTGAATAAATATTACAAAATCAAGTTTGGTGTAGTAGTTTGTGAGTGAGCCTTCCTCCTTTGAGGGTCAAGGTTCGAGTCCATTCAATGACACAAAATCTTTTTTTTAAAAGGTGAATAAAGGGCAACAGAGTTCGTCCCCTGCAGACGGTGGCAGGCTGGCGACGGGCGGTGGTGGTGGCAGGCCGGCGACGGACGGTGGACATGTGGCATAGTATGCTTACCTTAGAAGGAGTGGCGTTGTGTGTAATTTTGATATTTTTTAATGATATTTTTGATGTGAAAAGAAACCAAAAGGCAAAAACAGTACTGAAACTAATATCAAAACACATTTAACTTCATGAGCAGTTATAACATTCCCATAAACCCTAGCAAAAAGCACTCTGAAATTGAATTGGGGAACCAGAAACTGTAATGCAGTTTCTGGTCAAAATTTGCTACAAACAACCAGAAATCAAAAGGCAAAAACAGTACTGAAACCGTCGTCGGTGTAAAACCTAAAATCGAAGAGAGTACTGATTCATTTTCTTACGGTTTAGCTTCGATCGTCGTCGGTGGTCGTTGCTCGTCGTCGTTGGTCGTCGTCGCCGTTGCTCATATTCTTTGTTTCTGGTCGTCCCCGTTGCTGCTCATCGGCTTTGTTTTTGGAGAATAGTTTGTAGGTTTGCAGTGGGATATGAAAGGTCGCGCGAAACCAGTTTTTGAAGTGATTAAATTTGAGTAGTGTCGTTTTGTGTTGTGTTTTGTGGGAATGTTATGTCGTTTTGACAGTTTTAAGTTTTGGTTTATAGTTAAATAAACTGTATTTGACAGTTAAGCACAATGGCACATGTAGTAATTTTAGGGTTGTTGGATGTCCTTTTGGTAAAATTAGGTGGCTTTGGTTTTATATTAATTAAGCAAAATTAATTATCTTTCTTCCAAATTAGTTAAGTTTTTTATAGGTTAAAACTAAAGAGCCCATTTTTTTATCGGACTCATTAGCCTCTTTTTCTTTTTCCTCTAAATTCATGCTTAGATCTTGACATCTTAAATTAATAATTCTAAAATTTATTACTATTGCCTCCTACTCATGCTTTAACTCTTCATATTTTGTCTGCAAAAAAAAAAAAAAAAAAAATTGTTTTGCTCTTCCATAATTATAATTATAGGCTAAAAACTCTTGCTCAAGGGCTTTGATTAGTTTCTCATGCCCTTTTATCATGCTATCACTATTATTTCTAATATTCTAGATATTGCAATCTTCAGTTAGTGACCCTCTTAGAAGAGGAAATAATACAACACATTCATCCCATGTCTACCACA
This sequence comes from Prunus dulcis, assembly GCF_902201215.1. NCBI lineage: Eukaryota > Viridiplantae > Streptophyta > Magnoliopsida > Rosales > Rosaceae > Prunus > Prunus dulcis. Next base: position 4,321,894 of record NC_047651.1, read on the forward strand.
TCAAATTCGGATTACGTAATTTGGTAGTCATAGGACATTCTGAAAATCGCTTTATTAGGCAACAAATCTTGAAAGTTTCACAGTTTCAACCACACTCAAGGGATTTGCAAAGAACAGAAAACAAATGGTTGGAGAGGCTTTTCCCTCTGCTTTCGTCCAGCCGCTGCGTGGTGAGATTGCTTCATGGGAGGGAGTTCATCGACTTGTTCAGAAGAAAAGGCACTTTCCTTATTGTTCAATTTTTCTGAAAGGCTATGAGTTCAAAGAAGGAAATCTAGTTTTACCTTGGGTGGCAGAAGGGTGAACTCCACAAGCGGAGAGTGGGCTGTCTCTGTGTTTGGGGAATTTTGTTTTCGATTGGAAGGGGAAGAATCACATTAAAAAAAATTCTTAAAAGAGCGTTTATTTATTTATTTTGCCTTTCCAGATTACAAAAGCACTTCCATAAAATCACGCGATTGCACTTTCAGTTAATTATAGTTTTGGGACCTTTGCATATAAATAACACAAATCACGCCAATTTCGAGGACAGAAACGTTAACCAAAACTGTATCAAGTCTAAAACCTTTGCATTCTCATTCCGAAGAGTATATATGAACACTAGAATAATGATGACAAATATGAAGATGTGATCATGTGAACGCACCCAATCAGGCAAGATCCTTCAAAAGAACAAGAAAAACTTCAAAATTGCCACGACACGCAAACCCAGTCGGTTCAACATGAGGACCACCTCCGAACTCTTTTCCATGTACTACTGGTTCAATTTGTAAACGCAGGACACAACAAAAAATCTGATAACTTAGGTCTTTCCTCTAACTAAAGAGTTTCTGAGTTCCCTTTCGCCAGACACCTTGGACAGGCAATCCTCCAGCTGAGTTACTGCTCCCATCTAATCGCTCATTACCAGCATCTGGCTGCGGATCAGAATTTCTGAGATCTAAATGCACTGCAGCAGATCCATCACCCAGTCGGACCCTATGAAACTTTGAGGATTTCTTACGCTGCTTACTCCCTCCACCGCCATCCCCTAAATTTGGATTAGATCCACTACCATTTGTCTGGGAATCCTTTTCGCCCCTTAGTTGCACTAGAGGTTGACTGCGGGAGTTTAATTCCTCTTGGTGCTCATTAACTAACAGCTTTGATTTTTCTTTGGCAGCACGGTACCCATCCTTTGGCAACACCTCCACCGCTTCTTCAGAAGGCCTGTAGTTTGATTGAAGTTCCCGTACAGAGCTAAGAAAGCTATCTGCTAGTGTGTTCTTAGAATTGCTGTTTTCAGCCTCTGAAATCTTCCCTTTACCTTTCTTAGAACTATTACCCTCTTTCAAACGGACACTGCCCTGAGACCATCCATCACCTTGTGCAATATTGTTTCGAATACTAGCATTGTAGGCATCGATCAGCTCTTTCTGCTTCTTAACATCAGGGCAGAGTCTAGCCAAGTCAAGGACAAGATGCAACAAGCCAAACTGCCGCACAAAATCTAAATATATTTCTGTGGCGACTAAACCTTGACGATACTGTCCAGATATGTCTTTAAAGGTAGTGTATTTTTCTTCGTCAAATTCAAGAGTGGCACGAATCTTTTCCACCAAAGACTTATTAGCAGTTTGAACATCCCCCACTTTCAATACAGCCTGGCTAGTTGTGGGCAACTTACGCACTGGTGCTGCAGAAACTGGAGGAAAATCTGAAACCGAAGGTTGAACAGATCCATTTTCAACCAAATTCGGAGCTGATGTAGAGTGGCTGATCCTACCAGACTTGGTTTTGCTTGAATCCCACAAAGAACCAGATGATGATAACCCATGTACTTTTGTCTGTCTCGTCTCAAGAACTTGAGCCTGAGCGGAACTTGCATAACTAGATGGTCTGGATCCATTGTTCTGACCAGAACCGCGCAAAACTGTTGTTTGTCTAGTCTCAACTTGACCCTGAGCAGAACTTGCATAACTAGATGGTTTGGGCCCATTGTTCTGACCAGAACCACCAGATATTATAGGTGAAACATTTGTTGTAGGCCAAGCCTGAGCTGAACTAGTAGGTTGTACAACAGGCCCACGCCTTGCTGCTGGCCAAGCCTGACCAGAACTATTAACAGCCACCTTGCGGTTGCTCTTGCGCCGAAGATGTGCTGCCATGGTGTTATTAGGCAAACCATCTGAGTCAGATCTGGGGTTTGATTGACTGCTGCTAGGTGCCACTGAGAGGGGAGGAAAGGAAGATTCCTCCAAAGGTGCATTACTAGAACTATGCCCCAAGGCTTGACGATACCTTGAAGATGTTTCGATATCCGTTGTACTTAATGATTCAAATGGGTCAATGATTGGATCAATATCGCTTATATCTCCAAGATGTGGAGCAACTTGCCCACTGAAGGATGAAGGATCATGGAATGTATTTTCAGCATGAGCTGTCTCCAAACTTGCTTGAATAGCCATAGAAAGTTGGTTTTCAGAAGAATCACGACGAAAAGTCCGACCTCTTCCACCTCTTCCACGTCGATGATCTTGCTCACTTGTTCGTTGATACCGGCAGCTGGTTGGTATCTGTTACAAAATAAAAATAATAATTATATGAGATAAAAGAAAATTCACAAAACAAAACAAATATATAAATAAAAAAGATGCGAGAAGTACTCAGCCTAGCTGTAAAATGGAAAATGCAAGACAAGAAGAAAAAAAATAGAATATTTACCTGCAAAGCAGCATTACGCTTAGAACGAGACAAACGCCCTCCATGTTCAATCGTATTATGCCTCTGAAAAATAAAAAATAAAGCAAAGTCAAAATACTTAAATGCTACAAGATGCAGGAACACAGAAAATATCTCACGTTCTAAAAATTCACCTTCATTTCTGCCTCAGATTGAAAGACAACAAACTTTTTGGCGAGGCAGGACTCATCTTCACATAGGAAATGACCATGGCGGAAGTGCATCTATGACATGAAAAAAAAAAAAAAAATATTTCAAAACTCATACAGGGCACCACAAACAAAATAAATAACAAAATCACCAATAACTTGCCTCCAGGTCATCGTAATTCTTATAATATTCATACTGTCCAGGATGCTGCCTGCATTGATCAGCACAGGATCTCATATGAGCTTAAACTTATTCTACATTACAATGAAAACACAGCATTTATTTCAGTAAAAGACAGCTTACTTACCTTTGGCATATATGACAAGTATAGTGTTCAGTAGACATGTGGGAGTACAGTTCATTATCTCCGTAGAATGGGGTTCGGCAAAACTCACACATAGGATGTCCCATGAAGCCACCTCTTTCACTCTCAGTTCCATCCACTTCAGAGTCACCCGAGTTTATATGCTGATTCAATTGTGCTCTAGTATACAATTTTTGTTCACAAATAAACACCTGTGTAGTGCATAAGAAGCCAATGGATTACAATAGAACAAAAGCTCTGCTTAAAGTGTAAATATACGATAAATCTCAAGTCTCATAGCAGTCATGTATATGGATTCTACCTTCCTCCCTTCCAAACATAAAGAGCACATGAACAACCTATGTTTGTGAAATAAATGGCCCTTCAGCTGTTCAACGTTCCGAATCTTCCCCCGACGCTTCGGGCCGTCATTTGATTGCTCCTCCGTCTTGTCACATTCGCTGCATGAAAGCTTGCACATTGCCTTGATCATCTTGTAGTGGTCCACGTCATCAAAAAACGCTTGTGTGTCCTCATGGTACCAATATGATCCCACACGACCCTCCCTTACTTCAGATGGCAAGACTGAGAAGTCACTAATCATCCTTGTATAATCTCCTAGAGCCTGCAAAGATAGAAAAAGCACACCATATCACCAATCTATCATAAAGAAACCAGAAGCAGAGAAGAAGACAGTGTAAAACATCAATGGAACGGCGGAAAGGGGTAACATCCTCAAAGCCAGAAGAAAGAACATTCAGATTCTCCAAAACACAAAAAGTAAATTACTTTCGAGCTGCTACGTGTGCTAAAATCGCAAATTTCAATTATTATTTGAAATTTCAACACAGACTCGTAAATTGAAAAAATAATAAAAACTCGAGATAAAGAAAAAGCCCTTACCTTGGTGACGAAAACGGCGTCGGACTCGGTCTTGCAGATGCAGCATCGGCGATCCTGGCAGATGAAGCGGAGACGAACGACGCAGGTGGAGCACACCTCGCGATGTCCACAAGCCCCGTAAGCGACCCATTCGAGAGCATCGGCACACACAGCGCAGCTATCATCCATGGCTATCGTTTGCTCTCTGTGTGACTCTGGGATTGGAGAACTGAAACCCTAAATCGGTGGTTGAAGACGGAGGAGAGGGGATCTTTGGGTTTTTGAACGGAGAAAATAAAACAGATTGAATTTGATATTTTGGGTATCAAATTGAGAAGGGATGCAAAGATTGAGTCGGTGGAGAAATTGCAAAGGTTTTGTATTGCCGAAGAGCCTTGAAGGCGGATGCTATACAACTCCGCAAAGAAGTTGGAATGTGGAGAATCCTGAATGAAATAGTGAGGGGGCAATTCCGTAATAAAGTAGGACTTCATCGTCTAGGTAGGAGAATTTGGAAAGGTTTTTTCGTTTTGTTTCCCCTTTCTATTAAAATTTGCGCAAACGAAAAAACCCGTTTTTAATTATATTTTATTATAATTTTACATAAATAAGGTAAAGGTACCGGTGAAAACACAGAAATAAGAAAAATATTGTATGATTAATGAAAATTATTAACTGCTGTAAGGAAGCTTCAAATATCTTGGCAAATTAAATATTATTTTTAAACTTTTCAATGCTATAAAATTCGTACCCATACTCATTGAAGAGTATTTGTTTTGTCACGGGTAAATTGTTTTTTTTGTTTTTTTTGTTTTTTACACACGTAGACATCATGGGGATTTGAACTTATGATTACCTGGAAGCACGTCAAAGCTCAATGGGGCACGCTAAATGCCTTATTCAATCCAGCCAACACCTTATTGTTGGAAAAATGCCTTTCATAATATCACAAATGCCTCTAGTTGATTAAAAAAATACTAAGAAAGAAAACACTTTATTAAGTGAGGATTATATAATAAATTGACAATCTTATGAATAAATAAAATTTGAAAACAGGGAGAAAAAAAAGAAGAAGAAGAAGATAACATTAGTTACACTGTTAAGCAAAAAACACACAACCAAATTCTATATAAAGAGAATTTCCCAGTAAAAGAAATCAATATAGGCTGGGATATAGAATTATTTATACTAACATCCCCTTAAGTTTTTAACTTTTTCACAAAACTCCCTAAAGTTTTGGAAATTACACGAACACCCTCCGAGGTTTCAAATTGTTTTCATAAAATCCCTTTTCGTTGATTGTTCATCCAAAACTTGATGATTTCATTTTAAAAAATGTGTGCAAATGACAAAATCAACCCCAATAAATGTATGTGCAATTTAATCTCAAAGACTAACTTTGTCATTTTGATTTTTATATATAATCATAAATATTTAGATGAAAAATCAACGAAAAGGGGTTTTGTGAAAACAATTTAAAACCTGAGGAGGTGTTTGTGTAATTTCCAAAACCACAGGGGTTTTGTCAAAAATCGGAAAACCTGATAAGGGTGTTAGTGTAAATAACTCCTATAATATATATATATATATATATAGCAAAAGACTTTTATTGTTAATTGTCTAATAACTCAAATTTTCCCTCATTAAAAAAAAAAAATCAAAACACAACTACTTTATTTTAAAATGAAAAATACATAGAACAATATATATTTAAAATAAGAAAGAAAATAGCTTGCACGTCCAAAAAAAATAAATAAATAAAAACTTAATCTGATTTCTGTTATTATTTTGCTTTGTTTCTTAGGGTTGTTATACTGACTGATCACAACTTATGTCCTTTTTAAGTCTCAACAAATGCTAACTTAGTAGTCAACATGACTTTTCTTGGAGAGCTTTTCATTTGCAAGGTTTCTTTCCAATGCCAAATAAGGGTGCTTTGGGCTCCCATCTTCTTCAATGTTCTTACACATCTCCACTCAACTCACACACTTTAATCCCTTTGGTACCTTGCACCCCCTCTAGGGTCAATGTTTACGTTGACCACTGGTCTTACTGGTCACAATTTCTATTATTTATCTCAAGGGAAAGATTGACATTAAAAAATAAAAAGAAATAATGAATGTCAATAGACCTAAGTGGATGATACAAAAATATCCGGTTAAATATGATAATATTTGAATTGTTTGGGCTTGATTCTAAAAGCCCCTTTCTAAATAACTCTTGATATTTTATGCTTCTTCCGGGATTTGTGATTACAATTAAAATAAATAAAGCAAAGTAACGTCACCTTTGTTCTTTCTCTTTTTCTTTTTTTGGATAAAGTTGTTTTTTCTTTTGCTTTGCTTCAGGGGCAAGGGGAAATAAAGTCCTCGGAACAACACGAAACATAAATGTAGTGTGTGTACTATATTTGATCAAGTAATTAGAAGCAAATTTAAGTAAGACAAAGAATCCCATATTGGAATATTATAAGATGTGTAGACTCCCTCTCACCTATAAAAGGAGACCGCTCTCCACTTAGGAAGGGATCCTTAGATTATGCTTGATCTTTAGTCATGGGCTTCTCCCTTTTTCCCTACATCTTTGGGCCCAACCCCTTATATGAATGAAAATACATATTGTTATAATAATGAGAAAATACTTTTCCGTGGATGTAGCCCATTCATTAAGGGTGAACCATATATACATTGTCTTCTATATATTTATCGTTTGCCCAAATCTTCACACACATGCTAAAGGTCCTTACTTTCACACATCACCCATCATACCTCATCTCTAAGTTGGACTCACTCTTGGCCGTCCATTGATAAGTCCATAAATTTACACATTTATGTACTCTATATACTTAGTTTTTGTAGGAGAATTTGATTTTAAAAGGACTTATAACTTTATTTTCTTAATTTTCAACTTTCTAGAGCAAGTAATTTGTTTTCAACGAAAATACGACTTTTTTGCTGGAGTTTTTGTACAAGACCAATTGAAGATGAAAGCTAAGATCTTGAAGATGATTGTGAAATTTTTCTAGAATTTTCAGAGCAGCCAATGAGAGCAGTCTTTGAAGTTAAGTCAGCATAAGGTGCAATCCCGTCAAAACTGTGCTGCTATGGAAGATTGATTATTTGAAGACTTTCTTGATTTTTCTCAAGGCGTGCGGTATATGGCTTGAAAGATAAGACAAAGACCTACAATTTACATATTTATCCCTAATTTTCTTGCAGGAGGAACAACCCCAAACGTGCATGCAAAGTAACTGACGTATTATCCCAATCCAAGTAGGAAGATGAGTCAATTACTTACCAATTTTGGATTTATGTTTTAATTAGGTTTTTCTTTATTGTTGGACTGTTGTAAAACCCAGCTAGGGTAGGAACAGACATGTGGTGTTTTTTATTTAAGCATGAGAAACAACCCATTTGGGAGTTACACACGCAAAGACTAGGAGAAATTAGAGATGCCGAAAGAGTACCGCAATTGGCTAAGTTTTATTGTTTCTTCCTTATGTTTTTGTTTATGTCGAATTCTATGATTATGTGTAACTATTGATTGTCATTTGATGTTGAATTCTTAATCATTGTGCTTAATAACTTGGTTGATTATCTTGATGCTTGATCACCATCTAGACTTTTAATTGAGTTAATCAGATGCAAATTAGAGTAAATACCATACTTAATTTGACCCTTGCTTCTTGTGATTAGGATTTGTAATTCGTCTAGAGTACATGCTTGTTGGAGGTTTTCACAGATCTTAATGAGTTTCTATGTGTTGATATTTCACCTAAATACCATAGGCGAATTGCATGTAGGAATATATGAGTTAGCCTAAATACCAAGGGTAATTCATGAAAAAAGAAAACTAAGCGGCGACATCAAATGGTTAGTTAATAGGTAGGTGAATAAGATGCTAGATCGGATTACTAGTGGTGAATTCATTATCCTAGTGCTTTTATCAATTTGAATTTCTCATCCTTGTGTTTCGTGACTTTCTATTTGTTTTGTTTTTTTAATTTCGTTGTTAATTAAATCATTCTTTCAAAAATCCCTTTTGTGTTTACGTGAGTATGCTACCTGTTCAATTTCTTGTTTATATAATTAGAGTAGTTAAAGTATTTTGTGAAGTAAATTAGGTTAGACTAGTTGGAAGTTGAACTCAATCCTCGTGTGAATGACCTCGTATTTGCCATACTAAATTATGATTGACCTTGTGCATTTGTGAGTATAATTTGTGTTTAGACTAATCTTTATAATCTCCATTTTTCAGGAGGTAAAGTGCCGAAAACCCCCCTGAACTATAATGCTTGTCAAAATGTCCACCATAAATTATTTTTCAGCCAATTTAGCCCTTATAATAAATTTTATCGCCAAATTAACACCTACCGTCAAGTTTCTACACTTCCATCCAATTCTCTGTCAATTATAAGGGTAAGTTTGTTATTTTACAAAGTATAATATTAAAAAAATTAAAAAAATGTAAAAACAAAAACAAACAAAACCCAGCTGCCTCAAGCTCTTTACCTGACAATGGCTGCCCCTTCTCTCCCCTCCGCTCTTGACCTCGAAGGCTACGGCCAATCCCGTGGCCTTAGGGCCTTCATCCCCGGCGTCCATCTCGCAGTCCAAGACTGCCTCGCTTTCTTCATGGAGCCGGAAGCTTTTCAAGGTGTGATTTTGGTGGCACCCATATGTAAAATTTCTGATAAGGTGAAACCAGGTGCCCAATTCCTCAAATTTTGACGTTCATGGCCAAATTCTTTCCTAGCTTTGCCTTAGGAGCCTGAAATTTGTCTTCACCTCAACAACTACAACAAGAACAAAGCTAGAGTGATGATGATGAGGTGGGGCTGTTGTTGGCTTTCAAACAATCTTCTGTTCAATCTTATCCCCAAAATCTCACAGCCTACACTTTCAAACCTCACAGCCTTGTCGTGTCTCCAAAATCTCTAATTGCAAGGCAATTCATTCTCTGGTGCTCTTCACTCTGTCTCCAATATAATCTCATGTAGACTTGAGACTCTGGACTTGTCTTCCAACAACATTGCTTTGGTTCTTCTCTGCTTCAGTTTTAGTTTTTTTTTTTTTTGGCAATTCAATTTTTAATTCAACAGTTAAGCATGTGCCTGACATGTGACTTTTTTTAATAGAGATTTGGATGGAAATTGTTAAGAGCTAACGGCAGGGGCGATATTGGCCAACAAATTTAATATGAGTGCTAAATTGGCTGAAAAATTAATCCGGAGTGGAGATTTCAACAAGCGTGATAGTTCAGGGGGTATTCGGCAGTTTACCCTTTTTCAGGTTGTCTAAAATTCACCACATCCATTTTTGAACATCAGGTTTGCATCGTCTGTGGGAAACGACATGAAAGAATTCTGTCATTCTCCCCTTCTTCAGTGACCTTCGGCACCCTCACAATCAGCATCACCTAACTTGCCGTTCTGCAATACCATGCTGGAGCAATTGTGAATGCTAAGCAACAATTGCAAAAGATGACATTTCAAGGGAAGCCCACTTGGCCCACTTCCATGAGATAAGTGGCATGTTCATAACCTTCTACATTATTTAATATTAGAAGAGAGAACCATCCGAGGCATCAAGGAAAAGCCAACCAAAATGTGGCTATCACTTTGCATGGCTTGCATGACCAAGAGTGAAACCACCATCTCAACAAAATTCAAAGTGTCAAACAATAATACCACCATTTCAAGTCCAAGAGGAAGCCCATGTAATTGGCCGTATGTCAAATTATGAGCCCTTACCATTCGGCACCCCTTTGAAGAGCAAAAAATATGGGGACTCAAGCTTTTTCTACAAGCCTTTGTCATTCAACGTGTGTGATGCCTTCGGCACCTAGTCATCATTCGGTGTGTGTGATAAGCCTATATTTTATGCCTCATTTACTTATTTATTTTGTTGATTTTCTTGGATTAAATTGGTTGTTTTAACTTGTTTTGTGAGATTTGTGAAGGAATTGTCAAATTAGAGAAATTGAGGTAAAAAGGAGTAAGAAGATGAAGATTGGATATTAATTAAAAAGAAGCCAAGTCATTTCTTTTGTCGCAAGGAGTGTTGTCAAATTTTCTAGTTCAAGATGGTTCAAGTTTTACCAAGTCAAACAAGGAGAAATAAAGAAGACCCTATATTATAAGGAATCCTATTTTTATAATAATTGTAATTATACCTTAGATAGGTAGGATTTCTAGGAGTATTATAAATAAGGAGTTTCAAATTCCTACATATTCATACTCATAGTCAACCATGCGCTACCTTGGCATTCTACTTGGGGAATTCGGTGCCTTCCATATCTTCATCGACCATCATGTTTCTCAACAAGTCTTTCATGAACTAATTTCTTTTACTAGGGCTACGATGTAGCTTAACTATGTAATAGATTCATATTTTGCATATATAATCTATCTCTATTTGCATTGTTTTCGTGTGAAATTGGTTAGTTTAATGTGTTTAGTGAGGATTTTGTAAGCAACTGTTCCTAGTAAAGGGTTGGAGCAAAAATTATAATTTTGGAAGCTTAAGGGGTCGAAATGGGTGGAATTATTAACTCAACGAAATCTCAAGAACTCGCTCTGTCATTTCATTGAACACATGGAGTGCATCTATGCAAGTACCAATTTATACCCATAACTGCTCTCTGTGATCAGCACCAGAAAGATAAAATTAGAGAAATTTACCATTATTTTGGAGCCAAAATCATGCGAAGACCAGTGGAGGTGCTAGTTGATGTGCTTTTGCAGCTGCCTATTTCTTGAAGAAGTTGCTGTCATCACTTGTCAACGTTGGAGAAGACCTATTTTGCGCTTGCTGAGAAGTTGTCGCAAAATGAAGTATTGGCATTTGTTGAAGCAGTGGCTGGGCTTTATTAATCAGATTCAATATTGCATGGCTCGGCTTTAGATTTCGTGAGATTCAATATTACATGGCTAGGCTTTCTTTGCCGCATCCCTTTTTCTCTCAGCCAATAGGAGAAGTGCAACCTTAGAGTTGCAAAAGAATTAAAATAGCCTCAGTAGCACTTTCCTCTCCTAAAAAGCCACTTTCCTAATTCCATCTATGACTTAGAGATTCTATTTCTAAGTCCCAGACACATCTTTCGTCTTTGGCAAATGGGTTTTGGCTGTTTCAAATATTCATATTATTTCTTTACTTCCTAAAACAATATATTTTCCTTATTTCTGGAGGATTTCCTTGGCCTATAAATACAAAAATTTAAGCTAAAAGCCAATACCATCTTCTATCATATACAACTTTCATAAACCCAAAAATATATCAGAAAGAGCCAAGAGTTTGCTACTGCAATGCTTTTGGAGCATACGAAGGTGTTGATGTCGAGAATCTAGAGATCAAATCCATCTGACAAATCGGTTTTATGACAACAATTCTTTTCTTTAACTCACTACAACAAAAACGAGATGCGACAACGCAAAAAGCGACAACTTACAGTTTGAACGTTGTTGAATACTATTTTCAACAAGGTTCATTTGGCGTCTATTATCATATCCTATTACTAAATATCATTTTACAATGTGCAAATATGATGTGGTTAAAACTTGATTCTTAGCGTAGCCAATTCGATTCTCGAATTGAAATTCGGTCGGTTTTCTGCTTCCGTGTTTGGCCACTTCCGGTCAGTTTTTGGGGTAGGTCCAAGAACAAAAGTGGTTCCAAATATGGTGTTATACCTAGGGTAGGAGTTTGGAGCCGTGGTTTTGACATTTTCTGGCGATGCGTAATCGCTTTGGACACCCAACGCTGCCGGCCCGTGCGGCAGTGCGTGAGCGAAGGTAGTGTAGTGGCACTATATCTTGACGCGATCCGTAGGTTGTCACGAGCGCGTAGGAATTCACGGATCTCAATTTGGATACCGTTTGAGCCTCGAACGGATTTTTCATATTGTGCGATTTCCGGGTTCAATACTGTTGAGCCGTTGGATAGTAATCAATTTCAGATATGTTACTCTAGATAATTTCAGAATCGTGTAGGATTCAACGGATTGTGAATCAGAGTCCCAGATACTCCGATATCACGAACCCTAGGGCTAGGGTTTAGAAATTATGCGATTGCACGATCGTGGTCAATCCGATCGTCCGATTCAGACCAGACTTGCAGGATATGGTTATTTTAATGTGAGGAACTTATAGGAACTCTTGGATTGGTAATTGGAGGTCGTGGACCCCATGAGGTTCTGTATTGACCAATATGGAAGTTTATCACTTAGTGAGTCTCAGGTCTTTTAAGACAGTTCTAACCATCCGAAATGCTTAAGTGGGCATAAGAATAACTTTAAAGTTAGTGCACGCACTTCTAGGAGCCGGGGGTCAAGATTTTAATTAAATATTTATACCAAGCAGTTTTATTAATTAAATATTCATGGTGGTTTAATCAGGCACCCGGGGTCAGGCAGACTCGCAGAAGGGACTTTCAGGAGGTCCAGCTAGCTCGGACCAAGAGTGAGTGGACTTTTCTTTTATAAATGATTTTATGCAAATGAATTTCATTATTTGATCTTGAATAAGTTTTATTGATTATGGTTTTCCTAGCATGATTTGTTGAAGTTAAATATCTTTATTATTTGTTGCCTAGTTGAAAATGCCAAAAAGATATGGAAAGTAATGATTGAGATATTTATCAGATAAAATGACAGCAGAGTTCTAGATTTAACAAAAATTCAGTTATTCATCAGACCTTTCAGAAATTTTATATTTTCTTAAGCCACCTTAGGTACCCAGTTATATAAACAGGTTGCCTTCGGTATATGTTGCCTTCAGATATGACGATGTCCACGGACATCCAGTTTGCCTTCAGTTTTGTCAGCGCGCTTGACATCTGCCTCACGAGTTTCGATGACGTCCGGACCGTGAGAGCCAGGAATGCGGATCAGGCTGACTACGGTCCCCTGAATATGATTGGCATTTTGTGGCTCGGGTTGACTTTGTGTCACCGAGACCTGCCAGGGGAATTGACGGATTATCAGGAATTGACGGATTATCGGGAATTGACGGATATTAGGAATTGACAGAATTAAAGGGGTACACCTAGGTGGTAGTTTTAAATTGATTTCAATGCTTTTATGAGAGTTTTATTGACCTTGAATATGATTGGCATATACGTATATAAATATGTGAATGCATTGATTTTAGTACGAATATAATGAAGAGGAAAATTCAGTTTTTGCATAACTGTTTTACAGTGGGGTTAGTATGTTCATATGCTATTTTCTTGACCTTTATTTTTGTCCACTCATATTTTTGAATGTTTTGCGCCCCCAGGTAGTAGACGTGCACAGGAATCCACCACCGGGCTGTTTTCCCATCTTCCGCGCCTTTTCTTTGATGTAGAAGTTTTGTTTTGTAAAAGGATTAACTCCTCTGTAAATTCTTAGTAGTTGCTCTGATATTTTGCTCTAGATTGAGAACTGAACTGTTATAATGTATATTTATGTATGCTGGTAGTTGGTTGAATATATATATATATATATATTCTTGTCTTGGCAGGTGTAAATGTTTAGTATTGAGCCAGTTACAAGGGAAACTCTGCCGGTTTTTCGGTAGAAGTTAACCTTGTTATTTTATCATATTTTGTATAGAGGGGCAAATAGGTCATTTGCGACCAACATTCGCCAGGTGTCGGACACGCACAGAGTCCGGCTCGGATTCCAAAGTAGAATTTGGATCGAGTCCTGTCAACATTTCATACTAGAGTGCTTTATTGGCCTTGTGGGTCTCACCCGCCCACCCAATTTGAAGTCAACCCACAAATCTTATTGTGTTGTACGCATTAGTAGAATATGAAATAATAGGTAAAAAGTCACTTTTGCTCCTTGTAGTTCATCACTTTTATCATTGTGGTCTCTATTGTTTCAATTTTATCAATTTTATCCTTGTAATTTTCAATTCAAGCAATTTAAGGACAATCCTCAATTTCTGTCAAATTTTTAAAACTTCCATTACATGTGGAAGGGCAATTCAGTCAAATTATTAAAAAAAATTAATTCCTTTTAAAAATAAAAAATTTAATAATAAAAAAATATATTCTTCCCCCTCCTCTAACATCAGACCACAACAACCCACCACCCACCACCCCACCCAACAAGCCATTGCCTAGCATCCAACCCATACCACCCTCCCACCACAAAACTTCTCAATAAACCCCACCTCTCTCTCTCTCTCTCTCTTTTCTCCCAAACCCAGCCCTTGGTGGAATGCAAATGAAAGTTGCTTCACAGCCATTACTGTTCCATCAGAAAGTGTATTGTGTACCCTATATACATAAATACAATTCAGTGACATGAAAGGGAATAAAAAGAAAATATATCTTTGCTTCTCTCTCTCAACTTATTTTTGTAAGAAGTCAAAGTTTCTTTGCTTCTCTCTCTCTCAACTTATTTTTGTAAGAAGTCAAAGTGATTACTTTAAAGTAGTAGATAATGATGAAAAATAGATTTCACCTTATAAACCGGTCCATATCCTCCCTCTCTTAGCTTATTTGAAGGATTAAAATCTTCTATTGTTGCTCTCAACTCAGCATAACTGAAAGTATTTGGTCGTGCTCCCAAAAAAAAAGTATTTAGTTGGGGGAAGAGAGGAAGAGACAAGGAGAAAGAGAGAGAGAGAGAGAGAGAGAGAGAGAGAGAAGCTTTGCAAAAGGGGACACGGGACTGTTGGGGTGGATGTGGCTAGGGGAGGTTGACAGTTACCCTTTTTTGACATAAATTGAGGATTTTTCTTGAATTGTTTAAATTAAAAAATACAAGGACAAATTTGATCAAATTGAAACGACATGATCCAAAATGATAGAAGTGAAAAACTATAGGGGCAAAAAATGAGTTTTTGAAAAAACCATAATATAGTATGTAGTGTTATGGCTATGAATATCCAAGAGGGTTTGGGAGAGAGGTTTTGGTTTTTCCTTTCTTCCTAAATATCCAACTTGAAACCCTTAAGGAGGTATGGTGATATGGCTATGAATATATAGAGACATTTTGTCACATATGTGTTCCAAAATGCCCCCTTTGTGCCGCACCCTCCCTATCCTTGGCCTTTTTAGGCTACATTGGTCAAACACATTAGTCTCTTAATGTGTCACACTATGCCTAAGTTCATAAGGTCTATTTCTATAAATATTTAAGTCACATAGGACCAAAACTAAAGTTCCATGACTTTAACTAATCATTAAAATAATTTAATTGCTTTAATTGATTTAATGACTTAATAAATTAAATCACTATCTTGTCTAACAAGTGTTGGTCCTAGTCAACCTTATGTCAAGTCTCGGGTCAATGGTTTGACCCTTGACTTTGACTTTTGACCTTGACTTTGACTTTGACTTTGACTTTGACCGAGCCACAAAATCATTTATTCTCTTTTCAATTCTCAATCCATACCTTTTTGATGTGCAATCATATATGTTCTAATTAGTGAGGCCTTCTACTTTTAAACCGAATGTGAATTGTATATCTTTATACAATTCTCCCTATTGGCGAAGGCTAATTGTTATTAGTCCTCACAGTGCTTCCACAAACCATGAGTGACACCTAGCAGTATGTCATAGCTACCCAAGCTAAATAGAATTCATTTTGAGAACCTAGTCAGTTTGTGATTACAATGCAATTTGATCCTTCTCTATTACAATACCCTTGGTTATGTATCTTGGAATATGGTTAACTTGTGTCAATTCCCTAACATGACATCTTTAGGTTCTATGATTCACTTGGATGTAATTGTAAACATTCTTGTCTCAATAATCATCTTGTACTTTTGCCAAAGATTCAATGAATCATATCTTTAGAGTATTCTCTCTTCTTACTTAGAGTAGAGATTCCTTGTTGTACATTCACTTGCCTCTGTGCATATGCTGAGTGTCTTGAAGAACACCTTTAAGTACATTCTCTTGACACGACTACATAGTATTCTAAAAAACAAACTGACAGGACCCGAATCAAATTCCGCTTTGGAATTCGAGTCGAACCTTGTACGTGTCCGACACTTGGCAAATGTCGGGCACAAAAGACCTATTTGCCCTTTTTCTTAAAATTTTGACCTTGACTTCTACCGAAATTTTGACAGAGTCTCCCCTGTAATTTGCTCAATCCCAAAATCTTCTCCTGTCAGAATGAGCAAAATATCTACACAACCAACTACCAGCACTTCAATGAACATGCCAAAAGTTCCATTCTCACTCTAGGGCAATGTATCAGAACAATTTTGATAGTGTACGGATTACTTAATTATTTTACATACCAACATTTTTGAGCCAGAAGGCGCGGAAGTCACGATGGCCCGTTGGTGGGTGTCTTGTGCACGCTACAGCCTGGGGGCGCAAAACAGTTGAAAGTGTGAGTGGACCAAAAATAAAGGTTCATAAAATATCTAAGAATATACTAACCCCCTATTGTAAGAATAGTGAAATAAATCTAAATACGTATTCTACATTTAAAGCATACTAACTCAAGGCATTATATGTAAATCATATTCGAACTCCATAATGCTCGCATAAAAGCAATGAAATCCATTACAGTTGCGTAAAACTGAATATTTAAACTATTTTTGAAACATATTAAAATCAGTGCAGTTACATATTTATAGAAACATATGTAATCGCTTTCAAAAGCAATAAAACTTGCACGAAAGCATTGAAAACCAAATTCGCATAAGAGCACTGAAATCAAACCTGCATATAAGCAATGTACTCAAAACTTGAATCAAAGCACTGCAATTAATCAAAACTACCACTCGGATGTACCCCTGTAATTCCGTCAATTCCCCTAGCAGGTCTCGGCGACACAAAGTCTATCCGAGCCTCAAACTGGCAGGATACAGGGGACTATAGTCAGCCTGATCCGCTGGCAGGTCTCGATGACACAAAGTCGACTCGAGCCGCTCTGGCAGGATTCAGGGGACCGTAGTCAGCCTGATCCGCAATCCTGGCAGGTGTCGGGGACACGAAGTCAGCGAGCCTCAAATCCTGGCAGGTCTCGGGACACCAAGTCTGCCGAGCCGCAAATCCTGGCACTCACGGTCCGAGCGTCCCCGAAACTCGTGAGGCAATGTCAAGTGCACTGACAGAACTGTAAATAGACTGGATGTCTGTAGACATCGGTCCATCTGAGGGTAATCACCAAAATCGGGTACATGGTGGTCTTAAACTAATTTACTGTAAGAAAGGCTGATAAATAACTATAATCTCAATTATGCTGCTATTTCTGTTATATAAATCTCAAACTCTGTTTCTATAACTTTTTAGTATGTGCAAGTAAGCAGCATAGAATTATAGAAATATTACTGCACTAATCATGCTCGGAAACATTTAATAAAACTTATTCAAGATCAAATAAGAAATTTAATGATATAAACTCAATTATAAAAACTCATTTAAATAGAATCCATATAAAATCATTTATATAAACTCATTTATATAAAAAGGTCCACTCACTCCTGGTCTGAGCTCGCTAGACCTCCTGAAGGTCTCTCCTGTGGGTCTGCCTGGTCCCGGTGCCTGGGTAAACCATCATGAATATTCAATTAATAAAACTGCTCGGTATAACTTTTTAAGTAAAACCCTGACCCCCGACTTCTAGAAATGCGTGCACTAACATTAAAGTCATTTTCCTGCCCACTTAGGTATTTCAGATATTTACAATCGGCCGAAAAGACCCAAGACTTTATTAAGCGATAAACTTCCACCTTGGTCGAGAAGGAACCCCGTGGGGTCCACGACCTCCAATGACCAATCTGAGAGTTCCTTTAAGTTCCTCACGTTTAAGGAACCATGTCTTGCAAGTTTGGCCTGAAACTGACGATCGGGTTGACCACGATCGTGAAATCATAAAATTTCCAAACCCTAGCCCCAGGGATCGTGATTTCGGAGTATCCGGGACTCCGATTCATGATCCGTCGACTCCTACACGATTATGAAATTATCTGGAATAACATATCTAAAATTGAGCTCGATCCAACGGTTCGGTAATATTGAACCTGGAAATCGCACAATATGGAAAATCCGTTCGGGGCTCAAACGGAATCCAAATTGAGATCCGCAAAATCCTACGCGCTCGTGACAACATAAGGATCGCAACAAGACACAATGGCACTACACCACCCTCACCCAAGTGCCCCAGCACGTGCTGGCAGTGATGGGTGTCTAAAGCAATTTCGACTCTCCGGAAAAACTTCAAACCATGGCTCCAAACTCATATCCTAGGTAAAACACCATATTTGGAGCCACTTTTGTTCTTGAACCTACCCCAAAAAGTGGCTGGAAGTGGCCGAAAACGGCGGCCGAAAATTGACTGAAACTTCAAGCTCAAAAATTGGATGGCTACACTACGAATCGATCTAATCCAACCCAACAGGCAGCTAGAACAGCTCGAGATGTTCAAGATCCATACCTGGGTCGACGAAAATGGTGGCCGGAGGAGGGAGATCGGCAGCCTGGAAGTTCCGGTGAGTTTCCGTCGTTCTTTCGCAAATTTCGGCCGGCACAGATTGTCGACGGGCAGGAGATCGGTCGGCGAAGAAAGAGGACACGATGGCGGTTCGAACTCCACCGGTCCCGTGGCCGGTGGTGCCCTGAGGCGGCCCCAGCGAGCTCTGGAAGGCGGCGGCCCGTTTTCGCGCGAGAGAGAGAGGGCTGATCGGTTTTTATAGATCCAACTTCGTAATATTTACGGTTATGCCACCGAGACTCTTTTGACCATAACTCTTTCGTTACAACTCCGATCAAAAAGTCACCTTTTTCTTAATAAAATATTACGATGGCAAAATTGTCTTTTCACAGAATAAAATATTCCTTAATTATGAATTTTTGGTTTGGGATATTACACAAACAGCTCATACACAAGACAACTATGATGTCTTAGGTGTAAGGACTAATTTACATGATCATAACTTAGAATTCCTTGTTTTACACTTGTGAATAAGACTTCCATACAAGAATTTTTTAGTTAATTGCATTCGGTGGACTCCATCTCTATAGAGCACATGCACACTTGTCTTAGTGTCTCTACACGAATCACTTGAGACTAGTCATCCTCATGATTGAGCAGACATAGCATGTACCAGTCTTCATGGCTCAACATTGTCCAATTGGTGATCCTATGACCAGGAACCTTGATGGAGAGGTCTCATGAATCTAACTTCTTTAGACTCATTTTCATTCATATCTTTATCCATGGACTTGTTACTTTATGTAGATTATGTATCTTTGAGTAAAATTAACGCCCCTTTAATTATATTGATTATATTATATCCTTAGCATATTTCATTTATATTGGCTTCTAGGGCATATATCTAACACTTGGACCAAGTTGATCAGTCTGAGGAGCTGTCTAACCAAGTTGTTTTGGTCGTCTACTTTTTGAGTAAGCTGGTCGACTCTATGACTAAAGTCTACTTGGTTGCTTGGATTTGGATGAGAGAATTGTATGAGGCCCAATTGCTTGCGAGCTAGGGTTTCGTTGGACGTGTATATGAGAGCATACGCCAAGTGTGGTGGCAAAGGAAGGAATTGACGTATCTGTTCCAAAATCGGGTCATGGTCAGCTCCAGCGCCAAGATAGTAGGTTTCGCCATGTTTAGCCGTGGCACCATAGTGGTGGATATCTGATCTAGCCATGAAGCTGAGAGGATGGTGGTTGCCAGAATCGGCAGTTGGTCTTTGCAGCTGTACTGTGATGCTGGCTGCTGGACCAAGAGATGGGACAACTGTTTCAGTAGTGAAGACTCGCGTTAACAAGGTGTAGCTGGCTGCAGGATCGAGAAGTGGGGCTACTGCATGCAGAGAAACTGCTCCGGTCTTGGCAGCGGAGTGGTGGAGCCGCTGTAGAGGATGGAATCGAGATGGCAGCCTTGGTTTGGCAGGGGAACATGGCTGCTAGCTCATCGCCACTCCATCATGATGGCCTGGATCCATCGTGGATTGAGTCGTCGTGGTAGTCTTGCTTCGTGTGCTCTTGCTTCAAACCATGGTTGTTTGGAAGGCTTCCGTTAAGTGATAAATGGGAGGAAATGGATTCCTTTGATTCGAGAGCACTGCTTTGAGTATATTTCATTGCTCTCAATAGAAGCACCAAAATGTTTGAGCAAAATTCTCACAGGAGAATATTCGCAAGAGATTTTCTCCTTTTGAGCTTCCTTCTCTATTTTCTTCCTCGAGGCCCTCTGATGCATAAGTTAGTCAAATAATCTTGAGAAAGATGAGGACATAACATAAAGATCAGAGTTTTCTCTACAGTACGAGAGAACCAGGTGGCCGGAGCCTTGTGTGGTGGAGCTTAGCCGTGTGAGGAGAGAGAGAGAGAGAGAGAGAGAGAGAGAGTGAGTGAGTGATTTCTATAGGGTTTCAGAATTACCTCATGTGTGTTGTGTAGCCATGTATTTATAGACTTCTTACTTGGCTAGGGTTTGAACAATAATCTTTATTTAATCAGGATTATTCTTGCCCAAAAAGGAGAGAGAGTGATTTCTATAGGGTTTCAGAATTACCTCATGTGTGTTGTGTAGCCATGTATTTATAGACTTCTTACTTGGCTAGGGTTTGAACAATAATCATTATTTAATCAGGATTATTCTTGCCTAAAAAGATGATAGGAATTAATCAAAGATATTTGTTTGAAATTAGTTCCTTGATTTAGAGAGATATTCATATCTTAAATGAAAGATAATTATGGTAATTATTTGACCTAAGGAATATTACTTTTCCACGTGTCACCTTCTTATTGGTAGCCGAAATATGTGTTCCCACATATTGGTTGATAAAGCGAGCAACATGTTTCATGAATTTTATCATATGAACTAGAGATTATTCAGGGGGCTCAAAATTCTGTATCAAGTTGGTCTCCCCTTGGGATATATATATATACAGTCCCCTGCTATTGAGGGATCCCTCAAATAAATTATTTGAGGGACACTCTTTGGGGCACCCTACAATTTTTTTTTTCAAAGATCCAAACCATCCATTTTTTAGGTCTTCACTCATAGGTCGTCCTTGCAAAAATTAGACAAATTGAAAAATGTTTAGACATCTAATTGTCCTACAAAATCAATAAACACGGTGCTTCAAGAAAGTACTAAAATTTCAATAATTTAATTGAGTGATCAAATAATATCGGATTCAAGTGATTTTTTATAGAGATGATCGTTAAATGAATATTTACAAAATAGACAGTTTGGATTAGTGAAATACAATACGGAGTACGCCCTACAAGCAGTAGCGAAGCCAGGATTTCATGTGTGTGAGGGCCTCTCACAAAATATAAACAATAAAAAATTTGAACTCACAAGACAAACTAAAACATCAAAATTCATATTGTGTATTCATTACAATAATAATTGTCCTCGACGAGTTTTCATATTTTGAAATCATTGCATAACAACCTCATCATCTATACTATTAAAAATGTCTCTCCCAATGTACGCAACGAAGCAATCATTCATCCATAAATTGAAAGACTTATTAAAATCTATTATAAAAAAAAATTAAAATTTCACGAACTAAAAAAATAATAAATAAAGAGAAAAAGAAAAAAGAAAAAAGAGAACTACTAAAAAAAAATTTAATTAAATAAATTAACCTAATTAAAACTTGATAGTTTAATTGGAGTTTGAGAGAAAAACTCATAGGCAGTGCATTGAGAAAGTCTGCTTTGCTGCTTGTGTATTCTCCAAGAAAGGAGAAAAATGGGTTAGGATTTTATCGATTTTTGTAAAAGAGTAAATATATAATAATAAGAGCTATAAGCCTTTGGGAAAAGGAGAGGAAAGTTATGGTGGCAATGGCCCTTCCTCTCTGCACATCCACGTCTCCAAAACTTGCATAAATATCGGCTTTCTACTACTCGAATTGAAAATGTCGTTGGATGCAGGCTTTTCTACTATTTTGGTAGAATCAGATGCTCAAGCTGTTATTCATCAGTAGACAAAAGAAGAGGAGGACTAGGCTTCTGATGGCAATCTTGTTAATGAAGTTAAGGGGTGTCTTAATCAATTTCAAAAGATTGATATTCTCCCTTGTTCATATCCCTAGATTATATTCTCACCCACCCACCCAATCCTAGTATTATATTGTGTTCTACGAGTATTAGTAGATATGAAAATATAATAACACAAATTGAAATAAACAAATACAAAAACAGTAATGTAGTACGTAGTGTTTCTTTGTTTTCATCCTTCCCTGTGTTTCCAATATCAAAAAGCTTTCATAATTCCAGACCTGTGTTTCTTTGTTTGCAAACGTTGGAATATTACTTCATTCAAATCCCTTGCAGAGAAGAGAAAATGGCTGGAGCTTTGATTGGAGAGGCCTTCATCTCTGCTTCCATCCAGGTGTTGTGTGACAGACTTACTTCACGGGAGTTCATTGACTTATTTCGGCAGAAGAAACTGGATCAACCTCTCCTCATGAAACTGAAGGTGACACTGTTGACCTTGAACGCAGTGCTCAATGATGCAGAGGAGAAGCAAATAGAGAACCCGGCTGTGAGAGAGTGGCTTGACGAGCTCAAGCATGCTGTCTTTGATGCGGAGGACTTACTGGATGAGATCAACTATGAAGCTTTGCGATGCAAGCTCGAAGGTGAAGGTCAAATCGACAATTTAACCAATAAGGTGTGGAACTTCCTCTCTACTTCTCATAACCATTTTTATCAGAGCATGAATGTTAAGATACAAGAGTTGTTACAAAGATTAGAAGACTTTGTACAGCTGAAAAGTGCTCTTGGTCTGAGAGAAGAAGTTGGGAGGAAGGTTTCACAAAAAACTCCAACAACTTCCTTGGTTCATGAACCTTGTGTGTATGGTAGAGATGAAGTCAAAGAAAATTTATTAGTGGGTGTGACAGTATCCAATTCCTGCCAGAAGAGGGTTTGCCGCCATCTCTTTCTTTCCTGAGAATCTCCCAATGTTCTGCTCTGGAGAAAAGGTATCAGAATAAGGCTGGAGAAGATTGGGCCAAGATATCTCACATTCCTTGCATCAGGATAAATGATGAGGTCACTATATGATATGAGCTCTCAAAACTCTCTCACACAGACGAAGCACTGTTTTTGGATATTTCACTCTCAACTCTGAAATCAAAGTCAGGTATGTACTTCAAATCATTCCTTGAGCTGCAAAGTTCTATTCGATGAGACTTAAGATGTTGTATGTATACTTGCAGACTTGAGAAATTTTCCCATGTTCCAAGGTCAAAGCAACTTGTGTAGGCAACCATGCATGATTTCAGAGTTCAAGCTGATGGTGTAATCACAGATTCTTTTAGGATCCTATTACCATCAAATTTTTTTATTCCAAATCTGGATGGGCAGGATCAGACCAAGCAACATACACTGCATGCTTCATGTCATCAGCATTTCAGACAGAAAATGGCCCTTGAATTGTCTTCTGAGCCAATGAGTTTTTCTAGTATCTGAAGTGCGAAAATTAACGAATTGATGTGTACAAAGAGTCTTGAACATTTTTTCTTGTTGAATGCTGGAAGTGCCTCTTATAAGTGGCTAAGTTGCAATATGTGGTGTCATCAAATGCTCTGCAAAGAGGTTCGTCATAAACTTTGTGCTTGAGATAGATTGTTTTGTCTGTGGATACCACTGGTTATTTATTGTATTTGAACACTCCATTGAGATATGGATTATTTTGTCTGCGTATTGTCACTTCTTGTTCTTCGCTTCATTTCTGTCGGTTGCTTACCTAAATATGCCCTTCAGCATTTCTTCTCCCTCTAATTGAAGGGAACAAGTACTTCCCGCCAGGAGAAGTAGAGTGAACGGCACTCCGGTAAGGAAGGTTTTCACCCCTGAAGGGAGAAGCACGAGGGAACAGTCCAGTCTGTCCAAAGTTGAGACTGGAATTGAACAAGGTTAGGTTAGCTGTATAATTCTGGGTAAATGCCTTTTTCTATAAACAATTGTAACTGTCTATATAGATTAATTTGTCAGCATTATTCTATGGTTCATTTAGAATCCTATTATCACCAAAATAAAAATAAAAATAAAATTCCTATTATTATTAATTTGCTGATTCCAATTTGGACCAGTAGGAGCAGAGCAGACCAAGCATGTTCATACATGGCATGGCTCAAGACATCATCATTTGAGACTGAAAATCAGCCTTCAACTGTCTGCTGAGTCAATAGACTTCTCTAGAGATCTCAAGTGCAAGGGAAAATTGATGGCTTAACAAAAAAGTGTTGGGAAAGATTGCGAAAAATCAAAGAGCTAATAAATAAATATGGCACTCCTAGGATCTGACTTCTCCCAGCCTTGTGTAAATAAAATGGACAAAAATTAACACTCTATATTCCACTAAGAAAAATAATGGGAATACAAAAAATAATCTCACCAAATACCGGTGGCTAAACTCTCTCTTGGTTTTTCTCTCAAGAGGATTTTCTCTCACACACAAGTGAGGTTTTCTTATCTCTCAAAACTCTCTATGTTTTGGTTTTCTAAAGGATGATTTGAACTGAAGAAAGGCAGCTGCTTTTATAGCCAACCTTCCTGACAAATTAGTGGCCTTGCATGCGAGAGAGTTTTTCTCATCTTCTCTTCCGTTCGTTTTCTTCAAAGTTTCCTGTCCTTTCTTTTATTTTATTTTAATATTTATTTTCCTTCTTTTTCTCTCCTCCACTAACGAGGGAAACCCATCAATCTCCCCCTCCCGACTTAGGTGGAGGGCTCCAGCAGTCCAGCTGCTATTCTGCAAAATTCGTACTTGTCCTTAGGTAAGGACTTTGTCATCATATCTGAACTATTGTCATCAGTATGGATTTTTTCAAGCTGTAATTGCTTTGACTCCAACACATCACGTATCCAGTGATATCGCACATCAATGTGCTTCGACCTCGAGTGAAAACTCGGATTCTTGCTCAAGTGGATCGCACTCTGACTATCGCAATGCAAAATGTATTTGTGCTGCTCTTGCCCTAATTCTTGTAGGAATCGCTTCATCCAAAGCATTTCTTTGCATGCTTCAGTAGCTGCAATAAACTCTGCCTCTGTAGTTGATAGAGCAACACATTTCTGTAACTTTGATTGCCATGAAACTGCTCTCCCTGAAAATGTAATCAGGTAACCTGAAGTAGATTTTCTGGAATCAAGATCTCCTGCCATGTCTGCATCTGTGTAGCCAATCAATTCAGGTTTTCCACCTCCAAAGCACAAACTCATTTTGGAAGTACCCCTGAGATATCTAAGAATCCACTTCACAGCATTCCAATGCTCTCTGCCTGGTTTAGACAGGAATCTGCTTACAACACCAACTGAGTGCGTTATGTCTGGCCTCGTGCAAATCATTGCATACATCAGACTACCAACAGCTGAGGAATATGGCACCATAGCCATGTTTTCTTTTTCTTTCTCACATGTGGGACTCTGCTTTGAACTAAGCTTGAAGTGACTAGGAAATGGAGTAGAAACTGGTTTTGCTTTATCCATGTTAAACCGCTTTAGTACCTTCCCGATATAACTTTCTTGTGATAACCTCAACTTCCGATTTTTTCTATCACGGGATATACTCATACCGAGGATTCGTTTTGCGGGTCCTAAGTCTTTCATAGCAAAAGACTTGCTCAACTCTTTCTTTAGCTTGCTAATCTTGTCA
Source organism: Prunus dulcis (assembly GCF_902201215.1). Lineage (NCBI taxonomy): Eukaryota > Viridiplantae > Streptophyta > Magnoliopsida > Rosales > Rosaceae > Prunus > Prunus dulcis. The sequence goes on from NC_047651.1 coordinate 4,347,552, forward strand.
CTGTTTTGTCCTACGATCAACATGTCATCGACATAGAGAAGAAGTATGATGAATTCACCATCATCAAATCTTTTCACAAATACACAATGGTCTGAAGTAGTCCTTCGATATCTGTGTTCAATCATGAAGGAATCAAACTTCTTGTACCATTGTCGAGGCGCCTGCTTGAGTCCATATAAGCTCTTTTTCAACCGACATACCAAATCTTCTTTTCCTTTGACTTTGAATCCTTCTGGCTGCTCCATGTAGATTTCTTCTTCAAGATCTCCGTGAAGAAAAGCTGTCTTCACATCTAGCTGTTCGATCTCGAGATTCAGGCTTGCAGCCAAACCGAGTACAACCCGTATGGATGACATCTTCACTACGGGTGAGAAAATCTCTTCAAAGTCAATTCCTTTCTTCTGACTGAAACCTTTCACAACTAGCCTTGCCTTAAACCTGGGCTTAGAGTTGTTTTCTTCCTTCTTCAGTCGATACACCCATTTGTTCTTGAGTGCTCTTCTACCTTTTGGTAGGTTCACTAGATCATATGTGTGGTTCTCATGCAGAGATTGCATCTCTTCATGCATGGCTTTCAACCACTCATCTTGTTGATCATGAGTCAATGCTTCTTTATAGCATTCTGGTTCTCCCCCGTCTGTTAGGAGAACGTAATCATCTGGAGAATATCTACTCGGAGGTCTCCGTACCCTGGTCGATCTTCTTGGTTGTAATTCGGCCGCTGGCTCTTCATCGGCTTGTACTTCTAGCCCCTCATCAGCTTCGTCATCTACTATACCATCAGTTGTATAATCATCACTCATGTCATCATCAACTGGTTCATTTATAATAGGATCACTAGCTAGATCATCAGTATCATTGAATTCATCTCGCCCGTCATTGTGCTCCAATGGAGAAGGAACTGGATCCAAGTTAGCTGGATATTCTCTAGGATTATTAGGTTTATCACCTCTTCGAATGTCTTCAATGTTCTGATCTTCAAAGAAGACAACATCTCTACTTCTAATAATCTTTCTAGCTACAGGATCCCATAACCTGTAACCGAATTCTTCATTCCCATATCCCACGAAGATACATTCTTTCGACTTTGCGTCGAGCTTGGATCTCTCGTCTTTAGGAATATGAACAAAAGCTCTACAACCAAAAACTTTCAGATGATTGTAGGAAACGTCTTTTCCCGACCAGAACTTGTTCGGGACATCACCATTCAAAGGTGCTGAAGGAGAAAGGTTGATTAGATCAACCGCAGTCATCAGGGCTTCACCCCAAAAACTTTTGGGCAGCTTGGCATGAGATAACATTGTTCTTATTCTTTCAACAATTGTTCTGTTCATTCTCTCAGCTATGCCATTATGCTGAGGAGTCTTCGAACAGATCTTTCATACCTGATTCCGTTACTTCTACAGTAGTTTCTAAACGCCCCCATATATTCTCCTCCATTATCGGTGCGAATACATTTGAAGCTTCTACCAGTCTCTCGTTCAACGCTAGCATGAAACTGCTTGAAAACTTCATACACTTGATCTTTTGTTCTAAGTGCGTAAGCCCATACCTTCCTGGAATGATCGTCAATGAAGGTAACAAAATATCTTGCACCACCAAGAGTACTAGTAGTCATAGGACCACAAACATCAGAGTACACAACATCCAATACATTGGGTTTTCTTTGTGCATGACCATGTTGAAATGAAGCTCTATGCTGCTTTCCAGCCAAGCAATGCGTGCATGATTTTAGAGGCATGCCTTTCTTCATCCCAGTCAGTGCCTCTCTTTTGGCTAGAATTTGCAGCCCTTTCTCGCTCATGTGACCGAGCCGTTTATGCAATAGCTCGATTGAGTCTTCTGCGAGAGCATTTACGTACCCATTACTAACTTTTGCATGTGTCATGTATAAGGTGTTCTCCTTCTTCCCTCGTGCTAGGACAAGAGAGTTCTTGCTGAGTTTCCATTTCCCTTCAGCAAAGACATTGATGTATCCTTCATCGTCAAGTAATCCAGTGGAGATTAGATTGAGACGCATGTCTGGAACATGTCTCACATCCTTGAGGACCAAGTGACAACTTGTGTTGGTTTCAAGGGAAATATCTCATCTTCCCACGATCTTGGACAATTTGTCATTTCCCATCCTCACATTACCAAAATCTCCATTGGTGTAAGATGTAAAGAAGTCCCTCCGTGAGGTGACATGAAATGATGCACCAGAGTCCACTATCCAGCATGTATCTTGAGAGGACAAATTAACGAAGCCATCACCACATAGAATAATTACCTCATTTCCATCAGAGGTAGTTGCGGTCGTGTGCCTGGCATCACTCTTTTCGTTACCTCTATCTTGCTCTCGTTTAAACAACCTGCACTCTCTTTTCATGTGGCCTATCCCGCCACAATGGTAACATTCTAGGTCCTTTCTTGTCTTGGCCCTTCCTCTCGAGCCATCTCTTGACCTGCCCTTTGACTTGTCTCGCCTGTGGAATTTTCTATTGTTAGTTCTTCCACGATACTTTGAGACGAGGGCTTCTGACTCGGCTACTACACCTTGTTCTTTCCTCCTTGCTTCTTCATTGAACATGCTATCTTTAACTATGTCCAATGTAAGAACGCCTTGAGGAGCTGAATTGCTTAAGGATACTACTAGTGTATCCCAGCTATCAGGCAAAGAGCTGAGTAACACCAGTGCTTGTAACTCATCATCAAGCACCATCTTCATATTCGTCAACAGGTTGATCAAACCTTGGAAGTCACTGAGATGCTCGGTAACACTTCGACCATCTCTGTACTTAAGGTTTACCAACCGTCGGATAACCGATGCTTTATTTTGAGCGGTCTTCCGCTCGTACATGGACGACAATTTTGTCCATAATTTGTATGCATCCGTCTCTTGTGACACATGGTGGAACACACTTTGATCCACCCATTGTCGGATTTGTCCGACAACTTTTCTATTCAGAATGCTCCACGCATTGTTTGACTTCCCTGCTGGTTTTTGTCCCAGCAATTGAAGGGGCTCATACAAATCCTTGCAATAAAGGATGTCCTCCATTCTTGGATTCCAAATGGAGTAATTGGATGCAGTCAATTTTAACATTGTTGCTGATGATGATGACGATGACTCCTCCATCTTAAATTACACAAGAATATAATTTTTGAGCCGAAGCTCTGATACCACTTGTTGGGAAAGATTGCGAAAAATCAAAGAGCCAATAAATAAATATGGCACTCCCAGGATCTAACTTCTCCCAGCCTTGTGTAAATAAAATGGACAAAATTAACACTCTATCTTCCACTAAGAAAAATAATGGGAATACCAAAATAATCTCACCAAACACCGGTGGCTAAACTCTCTCTTGGTTTTTCTCTCAAGATGATTTTCTCTCTCACACAAGTGAGGTTTTCTTATCTCTCAAAACTCTCTATGTTTTGGTTTTCTAAAGGATGATTTGAACTGAAGGAAGGCAGCTGTTTTTATAGCCAACGTTCCTAACAAATTGGTGGCCTTGCATGCGAGAGAGTTTTTCTCATTTTCTCTTCCGTTCGTTTTCTTCAAATTTTCCTGTCCTTTCTGCAAAATTTGGTTTATGTAAATGACAGATTATGTATTATATATAATTATATGTACGCTCCAAACGCTAATTAGTTAGTAAATTAATATGGTTCTAGTACTTGTTCAGAGTCTGAACCAACTCCGCAGCATGATCCAATGATTCAAATTGAAAACTGAGCAGTCATCTAACCGTGATCAAATAAATATGAATACAATTTCTTCGATACATAATGAAAAGTATACATATTAACCAAGGAGAGTGTCCAAATTTGGTGTGTTTCCAAACTTGAAGCAGCTTATAATCATTGAATGCAACAATTTGAAGTCATTGCCTGAACGCATTCACACCCTCACAGCCCTTCGAGAGTTGAGGATAGATGGTCTTCCAAATCTTGTGTCATTTGCAGAAAGGGGTTTGCTTCCCAACCTCCGACATTTTAGCATTCAGAATTGTGAGAGACTGAGGGTTCTGGTGAGAGAGCACTGGGGTTTGCAACAACTTGTCTCCCTTGAAGAATTTTATATTGGAGGAAGAGCAAGTGATGATATCTTGGAGATGTTGCTAAAGGAACAGCTGCTCCTACCACTCTTCACACTTTAGGCATCGACGAAATTACAAGTCTGAAATCTTTGGACAGAAGGGGACTTAAGACACCTCACTTCTCTTCAATGCCTACAAATTGGAAGCTGTACAAGTGTCGAATTTCTGCAACTTCAACACCTCACTTCTATATATTAGGGAGTGCGACCTGCCAAAAGAGGGTTTGCCGCCATCTCTTTCTTCTCTTCGGATAGTAATGTGTTCTGCCCCGGCGAAAAGATATGAGAATAAGACGGGACAAGATTGGGACAACATCTCTCACATTCCTTGCCCTGGAGAGACAAAGTACTACTTTTCTATATTTCACCATCAACTCACAACTCTCAGACCAAACTCAGGTTTGTACTTCAAATAACTGGCTTTACTGGTTTTCTTCTAATGGAATACAAAAACCCAAATATATATTCCTTTTTTGTAACCGAAATACAGTTTTAAACTATTTTTATGTCCGCAAATTCGTTGAATTACCCAAAAAATTTTGATTTGCCATCAGTTGTGCATCCAATCAACAAATTTTACAGTTGCCAACAAAGCATAGCATATTGATTGAATGTTCTTCCCAGATCATGGTTTCTGTTCTTCAGCACATCTCTTATAACAATTTGTGCGTAACACAAACAGAGTCTGATTTCTATTGTTATTTTTCTCAGAAAATTCTCCTTCTGTTTACTTTATTTGTCATTGAGGTTGCTCAATTTATCACAACTTATATCCTATTCAAGTCTCAAATGCTGAATAATTAGTAGTCTTTTGGGAGATTCACTATTATACCCAATATGGGGGCCCAAATTATAAAAATACCCTATATAAAATGGACTTTAGAAACACACCCAAAGCCCATTTACAACATAACAAAAAAGTTTTTAACTTCTTATAAATTACAAAACTGCCATCAATTTCTTAAAACAAGCCCAACCCCAAAATCTCATAAAAATACCCAAAGCACTCAATAGGGCATCAAAGTAATTTAATAATCAATATTAAATTCAATAAGGCTAGCTATCTTTTTTTGGGTTTTTTTTGGGTTTGTTTATAGGAATTCAATTGTGTAGGGTTTATTTATAATATTAGTGCTAGAAATGGGTATATCACTAAATATCTCTAGTCTTTTTGCAGGATAGCAACCTTCTCTTGGAGAGCTTTTCCCTTGCTAGGTTTCTTTACGTGTCGTCTTCATTTCCAGAAGAGGGTTTACCATTGTATATAGCCTTTTGGTTTGCTAGCAACGGAAAGATTCAGCTGGCTGGAATATCTCAATTGACAATTTCCTCATAAAAATGTATTTTCTGGGAGCGAAGCTCGGGTCGAGACAGGCATGTTTAATGGTGAAATGGATGTTATTTCTTGTTCGAGCCCGTTCTCGAAGCTCTTGTTTGCAAATGTAAGAGATGAGAGTATTTGGATTAAAAGGAGATGACATGTCTGAGAATAAGCAATCTCTGTTCTTAGATTGATCTTCTAGAGGTGAAATCAGTAATTTTCTTTTCCAATTTAAGTAAATCTGTGTTCTTAGATTGATCTCCACTGAAAAGTTTCTTTCAAAAATACCATCAATTGGAACGTTATAATTGAGAGCAATGCATTCCGACCAAAAAAATTGAGAGCAAAGTGTCAGATTCCTTTGTCGACATTATTGATGGTGAATGTACTTCGCAAACACTCAGTGTTGAAGAATACAAGTCTCTTATCGAAAACTTGACTAAATAAAATATAAAATATAATAAATGATTTCACTACTAATATCATCAAAGCCTTTTGCATAAAATCTCGTCAGCTAAACAAGTGATTAAGTTGTGGATAATATCAATATTGCTAAACATATGGTTAAGTTGAGGGGCAATATTAATATTGCTAGCAGTGGGTCAAGAATCCGTCCTTAAATCTTAACACTCACAGTACATGGATTTGTGTCAAAATTGACAACCAAACAGAGTTTTGAATTTCTCATCTTTCGGACAACATTTGAAAGATCATAGAAACTAAACTCCATTGTCGGGGAAATGCATCATTTAACCGCAGCAGAAGTCCAGTTTCTGCCAAGCAATCAACAATCACCATAATTCCAGATGGGGGGTGGGGGGTGGGGGGTGAAGGGAAGATATACAGGAAGAGGGGTCAAGGGAAAGATATACTGGAAGGATTAATCCAAAAAATATTGCATTTAGTTCTACTTCATGCTTAGATGCATTCTGATCCCGACACATTACTCTCCAGTCTCCACAAATAGAGTTCGTACATATTTTTACTATGTATGACAGACATAAAAACATGCTCTAGTACAACTGAGTTTTTTTTTTCCTTTCTAATTTTTATAAAACTGGCACTAGCAAAGATTGCCATCTGAACACTCAAAATCCAGCTCCAATGGGTTTGATCCCTCCTTTGTTGCATCATGTCATGCTTTCTGTGCAGCAAATACATTATTAGCATGTGAGAGAGTGGACATGAAACGAGAAGGTACAGAAACATAATTGTTTTCATTAAGAGATTGGATCGATCTTTACCTGCATTGGAAGGTACAACTTAAACTCAGGCGGAAGTTCCTCTTCGGAGTACAAGCGGTCAGAGAAATATATCCTCCTCAGGCGGCAATTCGCATGAACCTGAACTCGCAATGTCTCCACATAGTTTGTTCCATAGGCTCTCCTGGTAAAATCGGCTAGATTAAACTGGATTTGATTCCAGCCCTCATCCATCCTCAGTGGCATGGTGCAGATGTATGGCTTCACTCGAGTTACAGCCTACAACACATAAATAAATAAATAAATCCTTGTATCTTTTATCACTTTGATACTTCTACAGCAGTACGATCACTTCAAATACCAGTATTCTCTAGCAGTCAAAACATCAACACTTCAAACATAAAGTCGTCAGGGTCAGGTACATGGCATCTAAACAATATTGCACATAAAAGATTATAGCAATTAAAGTTCAGTAAAGGTTAGCTGATTTCTCAAAACTCCTATGAGTCCAATTTATCTGGAATTTGCAGAAGACACCATGTTCACTGATAAAACTCAGAAAACAGAATAACAACATTCTAAACTATGAATCATTAAGCAACAATCTACTGGAGTGGTCAATGAGTTTTGCATCCTGCACTGCTCGACTCAAAATAGTAGGCAATATCCGGTCAACATCAATGAATTCTTTTTCCCCTGATTCCTGAAGCTGCCAATGGCATATCTAGAAGCCAGATTCCTCTACAACCTTGGACTTAACCTTGGTACATGATTTTTCCCTCAATCATATACATGTCCAACAAATGCAAGTCATCAGGCATAGTTAATGTGTTCATAATGCAGCCCGAAAAACTTACAAAAAATTCGGCATGAAATATGACCAATTTTACACCACATAGATCTTCAAAGACAACAAAAAAAGCTTAGACTTGCTAGTGAAATAGATACATCTTTGAGAAAAACATATGCAGCAGCCTTCATTACTTACCTGAACATGCCCTGAAATACCAACGGAAAGGAAAAGAAAACAGAACAAGAAAAACAACCATTACGCATGATAAACATCAATAAACATGGGCAAACTAACACACTTGAAAATTGGAAGCTCGAAAACGTCTCCTGACGTTCTTGTCATCCAGAACTTGAATCTCAAATGTGAAATACTTCTTCAGATTCTTTACAATCATAACCAGGAATGGAAGTTTTATACCAAGTGTAGCTGATGGGTCTGCTGGGCAAGTAATGTATGTGGACTGGATGTTCGTACCAATTATTTCAAGGACATTGGATTGTATGTCTTCATCCTGCGGTCTTTTAATATGGCCGTCGACAACTGCTCAACAAAAGAAAAACATAGAAAATTCAACCAGTCACTAAGTCATTCCATCATCATGTCAACATCTTAAAGGCATCCGCCTTATACTACAGTCTGAAGTAGAAAAATAGTTATTTCCACTCTAGCATCAAGCAATGCCCCATCCAATATAAACATCAAATCTACAAACTTTCCAACATGCGCGTGCCTCATTATTTACTATGTCATGAACAGACCTAAAGAGACCCTAAAATTTAATGGTATATCGCAGTGCGAAGGGATCCATCCATTAGAGATTAGTCTTTTAGCTAATGCGCCTATCAGCAGATTAGATGCTCATCAGTCACCAATCTTAACAAAAGACATGGTGGGTTAACACGGAAGTTGTACGACAAGGATGAAACAAAGAGGGATGGATTGCAAAGAATAAGACAGTACTGAACCATGACTGGGCACCTCCATGTATTAAACTATAAAAAAGCATACAACCAATTTCGTCCTTGTGCTACCATTTCAAACTATTTAGATTTGTAGAAGCTACAGGCACTTCTTTAATTCAGACGACATTTGCGAGAAAATATGTAAAAGGCATAAACAACACTGAATTGTCAGAATTGCATCTTACATTGATATTTGAAACAAGTTGAGTTTAACAAGCATCTCAAAATTTCATCAACAGGTTTTACATTTCCAAATCCAAAACCACTCACCTTCTTTATCCCAAATCTGCAACGGTTTGCTCCTACATATTTAAAAGAATGCACAGCTTAACATCAAAGTTACAAGTGCAAGGATAACAAAAGATACTCAAACACAAGAGACAAAGACGGCATACCCAAGGCTGTATAGAATTGACAGAAATCCGGATTGAAATGTGTTCTTGAACATTTTTACTTCTTTCTAAATCGAGCTGCAATGAAAGCACAACCATTGTAAGCTATAACTGGACTTAACATTTCTTTTCCTTCTGGTTTTTTGTTCCATTGGAATTGGAAGCACCTAATCTACAAACAAAAAGAAAAAAAATCTTAACGTTTTAAATTCAAGTATTCTATCAATGGCTGAATATAAATCCCAGTTATCCTTGAAACTAGCAGATGTGTAGAACCCTAGATTATATCATCACGAATTATGGAAGGGGAAACTATAGTAACAAGATAAGAACGGTAACCATCTGTTCAACTCCATAGATTTTGAATATCACGTTTGGCCGAGACAAGGAATTTGATCAAATTCCAAATGTCTGTACTTTTAGCTCACAGACAGACAGACACACAAATATACTTACCCCAGGAAAGAGTCGTTTCAACCACAACGCCAATTGCAGGCCTTAAGCTTCTGAAAGCCCCCAACCTGATAGACCAATTGCGATTCCCCTCTCTCCCAATCTGTCTCTGTCTCTCACTCTGCAAGCCCTAATTGTCCCGCGTGTGTGCTTTTGTTTTGGTAAATATTGTCTTGCGTATTTTGTGCATTAGGCCGAATTATTTATTTATTTAAATTTTTTTTTTTGGGGGCAATTTTTATTCAGGAAATGTTAGAAAACTCCCCTAAATGTCTCTCTCTCCTAAACCGGTCCATCAAAATTTGATAATGACAAAACTAGCCCTACACAATAAAAGGAATGGACATGCAAGTCCTGTGCATCTTTCTACCAAAGCCAAGACCAGTGGCAATGAGCAAGTAGAAATGGTTGAAACACCTTTTGTCTTTTCTTGAAGAAAATCTCAGTGCTCTCCTTCGTTCAGCTATCAATAAAATTTTCCTTTATTTTCCATACTCTCTCCTTCTCAGAACACTGTTAATACTATGTTGATCCATCAATCAATGTTACAACATCGCTAATATCTCGAGATTTCTAGTATTAATTATCAGCAACATCAATACTTAGGTGAGTCTTTTTCTCTTTTATTTTTTGTTTTAGCATACTTCTTGTCTAAAATAGGGGGAAGTCATTAGAATTATGTTATTATCTTGCTAAACTGATGATCAATACTTTTTTTGAGCACTTAGTCATGTTTGATGTTTGTCATAACAATAACTATGTAAGGGAACCTCTGAGTTCATAGGACCTTTGAGTTATGCTCCCATAGCTCTTTAGGTTGACGTCTTTGCAGTTCCATGTTCGAGTTTCATATTCTAGGTATGCATGTCTAGTTGTTATTTTGGCCTTTTGACTACTTGACCAGGACCCCATGCGAACAGAGCTTAGTTTAGCACCTTAATAATATAATTATAACAATAAAGTACCTTGAAGACAAAAGTCACCCAATACAAGTGATAAAATCCAACGTGTTAAACTTTTGTTAATTACCAGATAATCACCAATCAACCCTTTGTTAAGCATAATCAGTACCTTTGTATGTTTGGATCTTGGTGGACACCTATTAGATTAAAAGAAAGGTTACAAGAATTAAAAGGACATAAAGTTGCATGCCAAGCAGAAATTAGGAACTTTGAAGAATTATTAAAATCAACATAAGCAACTAATTATCCAAGATGAAAAATAGAAGTACACAACAACATAATAAGAAATCAATACCATCTAGAAATTTGTAAAGAATTTATAGAAACATTCCAAGAGCATTTAGGCATCAATACTAATGCTTTAGTTCCTACTTGTGCTCTTGTGAGTCCTGCTATTCCTATTATAACAGTTTCTAAATGGATTTGTTTATATTGTGCTTTTTAAGTTGTTCTATTGATGTGTTACTTAGTAAATTAAGAACGTTTATCTATACAAATTACTTCATGTTGACTAATACTAATTATAATACTATGTTTATTTTCGAATCTTCGTAATTGATATAAATTATATTTATATTTTCTGGGATATTTCAAAACCTTTTCTAAGAAATTCTTGTGCTTCTTGTTCACTAGGGTATCATTTCTTTTCCTTTTCTCTTAAAGAGTTTCATTTACTATTATCAAATTGGTTTATTTTACTTTTTCTTATATTATTTCCTAAAGTTAAGTTTTCTAATATATTATTTAATCATTTAGGTAATGTGGAAGAAGTATTGTGCACTACTTGACTGATTTTTTTTTTTTCTTCTTCTAATTAATCTATCTTTTCTACTAGGTTTAAAATTAATTTGGATAATTAAATTGTTTTGTCTTATAAGGATATTGCTACTTACTATAGATATTGAAAAATCTGTAAGGCCTATTGGTTTGTTATGT